>NW_007233541.1:221094-281676 GCF_000164805.1 Carlito syrichta | reverse complement strand
TCCGGCGATCCTTCCGCTCAGCTTCCGAGTAGCCGGAATTACAGGCATGCGCTACCACGCCCAGCTGATTTTTTTTATTTATTGTAGAGATGAGGTCTCGCCGCCCAGGCGGGTCTCGAACCCGCAGGCTCAGGCAATCCACTCACCTCAGCCTCCCAAAGGCGCGGGATTACAGGCTGTCACCATTTTTAATGATGATCTTTCTTTAAATCCTTGTGAATCACATTTTAAAAACTTTGTTTACAAATAGATCATAACAATTTTAAAACAATTTTTCACTTTTATAGCTTCTTAAAAACCAGCAAATTGAAATCATATTTTTAAAATCTAAAAGCACTTCCTTTTCTCTCATTTACTGATGCAGTGTCGAAATTTCTTATAGTGATAAAAGTAGATTTTAAACCCAATTAAACTTTTGTATATGAGATATTTCAAAATAGTAGAGAAGACCTAATTTCCAGGATATGCACCTATTTTTAGAGCACTCACACCACAGCGAACTTGGATGCACGAACAAAGCAAATCTGTCTCCGACAATTCAGAAGCCAGTTGCTGAAGGAACTCCCTCCATGCACTCTCTCAAGCTCCTCTGACTCTCACTTTTGACCAGCTCACCTGGAGTCCTGTTCTGAAATGAAACTTCTTTGGCAGCAGCCCAAGTTGCTTTCACAGGATGCTAAAATAAATTTCCACTAGTTAGAGCATCTCTTTAGTGTTCAGAAGGCTGTATTAGAGCAAAGACTGTCAAACGTGGCTCCTTGAATTCCTGCTTGCTGACCCACTCGTTCTAAAAGTGGATACCCAAACCGACAGCCACAGCCATGTCACCCGAGACTAACAGAACCAGAAACTCGGGGGGGGGGGGGGAGTGGTATGGATTTTGTGTATTAACAATACAAAAAACTCCAGCCCATTGTGATTCGGGTTCAAGTTTGAGAACCACTGGACTAAAGGAATCAGTACCAAAGGGGACACTTATAATCCATCCAGAGCGCAAAAGATAGGAAACTCTGCATCTGTTCTGTTATTTTTGAAATTATACAGATTTCTCCAACATTTTGCAAGAAAACTCTCCGAGGTTTGATAGCCATGCAAAGAAGTATACACATTATGTAAAAATTATTGTCTATATTGCTTCCTGTGTAGTTACATTCTCAAACTTGGTTCGGTGGCCTGGAATATTATAGCTACACATTCCAGGACCAATTATATATGGGCAACAAACACTGGTCGAAGTCTGCCAAGGTAATATTTCCTGAAAAGGACTGTGAAAGCTTTCTCTTACAAAAAAAAAATTGCCAATTCATCTTCTCTGATGCCTATTATCCCAGAATTTCAGATTCTAACATGAAGTTAGGCATTCTATCTCCTTTAAGATGCAAACACTTCTGTGTTGGGGAACAGATAGCAATTATCCATCAACACCTTTGTTTAGTTTGGATACTATGCAACACTGAGAGAATGGGATAGAGGACAAGAATGCTGGTATTTAGTAAAGTGAGTAAAAAGATTAAAGAGAAGGTGGAACATGTTTTTTAAAAAAATAAGAACAGTAAAAGACAGTTTCTGAAAATGGGAGACCCCTCAGCATGGCACCCTTATGAGCTAAGGGTCCGTGTGAATTAGGTTGTTCAAGTGCATGTGGAAGTGAGAAAAGGAGGGAAAGAAGGAGACAGAGAAGGGGAGGAGGAAAAAGAAGAGAAGAAAGAAAAAAGAGAAGAGAAAGAAGAAAAATCAAAAGAAGAGGAGAAGTTGGAAAGAGAAGGAAACTTTACTTGTGGGATATTTTTTTTAATACTCGCTCTGGTTAGATCTTTTTTTCCCACCACTCACAATGGCAAATGTTAGCTTGCACACACATACATATAATCAATAAGAAATCAGTTTTTATCTCACAGATTTTTTTACCTAAAAGATAGAAATATTCAGATCAATCAGCTTTTTTGTGCAACTTTTTTTTATTTTAAAGATGTGGAGTACAATTCAGGGTTAGATTATACATGTTCATTATGCAGGTACCCTTGTGGATGAGGTGTGTCCCCTTCCCCTGGCAGATTCCCACCACTGCCAATCCCTTTCTTACAGTAATACGATAATAGTTCAAAATCCATTTATGAATAAGAACATGTGATACTCGTTTTTTTTTTGTTTCTGTGATCACTCAATATTATAGACTCTAAGTTCATCCAATGGCTGTGAACTGCATAATTCTGTCCTTCTTTATGACTGCGTAATGTGCCATCGTGTATATGCACCACATTTTTTTAATCCAGTCCTTTTTCGATGGGCAACACGATTGGTTTCATGTTTTTGCTCTTGTGAACAATGCTTCAATCAACATGCTTGTGCAGGTATCTTTTTCACAGAGTGATTTGAGTTCCTCAGGGTATATTTGCTGTAGGGAGATTGCAGGGTCATGTGGAATGTCAATTTTTAGATCTTTTAGAAATCATCAAACTGTTTTCCGCATGAGTTGTACTAGTTTACACTCCCGCCAACAGCAGAGAAGTGTTCCCTTTTACCCACATCTTCTCCAGCATCTGTTGTTTTTGAGTTGTTGGTGATGGCCATCCTGACTGGAGTTAGGGGCATTTCGCTGTGATTTTAAATTGCATTTATTTGAGGACTAGCAAGGCGAAGCGTTTTTTCATGTATCTGTTGGCTGCTCTTATGCCTTCTTTGGAGAAGTGTCTATTCATATCTTTTGCCCACTTTTAACTATCTCTGGACTATCAAGAGCTAAGGAATTCTTACATACTGTGCAAGTCAGAGGGTTCAGAGCCTATTTGCCTACCTGTGAAAGCTGCAAACTTCTCTACGGAATTCTCAGACAGAATTCGAAAAATCTGAGAAAGCGTAGAGGAACGAAGGCTACACTAGAATATGAGGCACTCGACCTGTGAGTACATCGGAATATTGTACTGTTTTATTTCCCAGAAGGCATTAGCAACACTTCATTGTGCCTACTGTATATTTGATGCCGGGGACATTTCTATTGACCTCAGGCACCCTGAAAACTTAAGTACATTTTATTTATTTTTGAAAATAAAATGTCTCTCGGTGACACACTTACAAATCTCCATTTCTTTTCTCCACAAAAAGATGCAAGCTCGTTAACAGCACGGTCATCACTATCACTAAACAATGGTACCAAAGCCAATGTACTATATCATCAGGAGAGAGAGGTTAGTAGAGGCAGGTCTGAACAGAATCAGCTGTATACCTACACTGGCTTGAACGCAGCTTTCGTTACACATACTTAAGGGTGTGAAAAAGATGCCAGTGGAACTGCAGAGCGAGTCATTGAATAAATCTATGTTCTCTGAAACAGATGAAGTTCATGGTTGGCAGAATCACATCTACTACGTTTAAATGCATGCCTTAGTTCATTCTTATCATGGCTCCCTTTTCCTCTGAGATACGTGGGGAGGATGATACTTGAAAAAGGCACAAGAAAGAAAATTAAGAATGGTACGTATTTATCGGAGGTAGGCTGACTGACCCATCCTATGCCTTGCATCTGCAGGATCACAGTATCTCAACACCACTAGCAAAAAGAGAGTGGTTTCTTCTGGAAGCTCTTCCATGAGTCCTTACAACCATTTCATTTCACAGGCTCAGACTGGCTCGCATACAATTTGATCCAGGGATTGGAAAACAAGAATATACTCAGACCGATGTCAGGTTTCCTCACTCCTAGGGTTGGGGATGAAATTCCCGCCTAAAAAAATATTCTGTGAGCAAAGGGATAAGGGTTCCATAAAAGCAAAATTAAAGTATTGTCACCAGAAAAAGCAGAAATGATTTCTGGGTGTCATAAAGTTACAAATGTCAAACCACAGTGTGAGCAACCCTTAAAAATGAACTAGAAAACAGTAATGTTAAAAGTGGCACGCATGGCAACAAAGCCTAGCAACTGGGAAACTTGGTCAACTCTTCATCTAATTCACTGCATGGTCTTGCAAAGGCCTAGCAAGAAAATTAGACTTTGCTTTGTAGGTGGACCTGTAATTCCCTGAAATTATCCTCAAATCTGCTCAGGGATATGAAAAAGAAAGCCTCCAGCAAACCAACAGTCAGAGGTAACCATCGGTGACATGTTTATGTATATCTTTCACACTACACTACACACACACACACACACACACACACACACACACACACACACACACACACATATTCACTTGCATGCTCACATGCACACAGCCTCTGTTTAAGTTTATTAATTATGGTTACCAACTTTTGACACAAGATAAGATCACAATTCTTTAATGTTCTGTTTTAAGTGATTTCGAGTGTCCTTCCTACAATGAAAAAAAAATTTAATTTTTTTCTTTTTTACCCTGAGATTACACTCCTGGGAAAGGTCTAACAAATTCCTTGGATTTATTCAACCTAAGGATTAGCATTGAGTCACCATCTAGTTATCTCTTTCTTATTACAGTAAACAGAACTCAAGCCCTTGGAGGCTGGAGGATACCACACAACCACAATAAGATGTTCTAGATGGACAATTGATGTGCTAACACATGTTGTCACAAACTCCCCAAACTGCGAGAAAAAGGGAAGCGACTAGAAACACACGCCTTCTTCCTGTTACTATTGAAACCATGAGTACAAAACCAAGCCCAGGATACAAGGTTGTGACTTCAAGATTGAGTAAAGAAAGGTTTTTACAGCGTTACAACTTTTTAATGACACAGATTTCTCAGCCTGTAATCCCGCGCTTTGGGAGGCTGAGGTGAGTGGATTGCCTGAGCCTGCGGGTTCGAGACCCGCCTGGGCAACTTGGCAAGACCTCATCTCTACAATAATCAAAAATCAAAAATTAGCCAGGCATGGTAGCGCGTGCCTGTAGTTCCGGCTTCTTGGAAGGCTGAGGCGGAAGGATTGCCGGAGCCCAGCAGGTCGAGGCTGCGGTGGCCGGGAGCGGCCACTAAACTCCAGTCTGGGCGACAGTGAGACTCCAGCTCAAAAAAACAAAAAAAAAGGAAAGATTTCTTAATTTTCACTAAAAAAGGTGCTTATCCTCCCAGAAATTGCCTAGAGTTCCAAGGTTGAGTGAACAAAGTGTCCTTCTCCATCAACCTCGCACTGTGCCCAAGACTAGCTTGTTCCTAGGACAGGCTAATCCCTCATTTACATTCGACTCCAGACTCCCTTCTTTCTCAGGTTTAGTTTCTCCTTAGGCCTTGGTGAGTTTACTTGGTGCCCTTTGCCAGCTGCAGAGCCCTGAGGGCTTGCTCTGTACATAATATACTAACATTCTGTTCCTCCACTCCATTCCAAACTATGTCAGAGTCTTGCTTTTTGTTTGTTTGTTTTTTCTAAGTGTCTTGGCTTTTAATAAAGATCTATCTCCCTTCTTTCTTAGTAGCCTTTGCGTCCACATACCAAGGTGTAAGGAAGGATAATCCTTTGTCAAGCGGGAAAAAGTCTTATACCTTCCATCCACCTCTCCGTGGGTTACTTGAGAGTTTTCTTTCAGTGAAAATAATAAAAGAGCATTTACTCCAAAGTATTGGTATTTCTAACATAGAAGTAGATGGTCTGGCGGATTTGGGATGGAAATTGTAGGCAAATCCTAGTTAAAATAGAAAACCTACTAAGCAACTGACAACCAGCTAACTAAAGCGCTCTCTCTCTCTCTCTCTCTCTCTCTCTCTCTGTCTGTCTCTCTGTCTCCCTCTGTTTCTCTCTCTCTCTCTCTCTCTCTGTCTGTCTCTCTGTCTCTCTCTGATTCTCTCTCTCTCTCTCTCTCTCTCTGTCTCTCTGTCTCTCTCTGTTTCTCTCTCTCTCTCTCTCTCATATAAACACAGCAATAAGATACAAAGTAGGAGACAGCTGACTGGGATAAAAATACTTTTAAAGACTATCAAGTGGCTGGTTGAGTTAGAAAGCTCAAAGGCCAGATTTAATTTTTGATTTTTAGTTATTTCAATAGGCAAAGGCAAACATGTCAGAATACCTCTATTCAACGGATTATTTTGCTACCCATATTTTTTCCTACTCTGAACAACATTATACAACATACTGCTGGGCAAATCATTTCTGTTTCAGCATTTGTCTTACATGGTTTCAGCTGTCTATCTGTGCTGTAGATATTTGTTCATATATAGAATCCAAACTGGATCCTCTCCCAATTTGTGAGGCAGACCTTGGGTAGTTCTTGCCTCCCATCAGGCACTCTGGTTCCAGGTTGTAGATTTTAGATCCCTCTTTTGATTCAACCCCAGTCAGCAATGATTGTTATGGTAACTTCTGATACAAATTCTTTTTTTAAAGTTTTTTTTATTATAAAGATGTGGGGTACAGTTCAGGATTAGGTATACAAACATCGATTATTCAGCTACCCTTGCTGATGAGGTATGCCCTCCCTCCCCTAGCAGTTTCCCTCACCTGCCAATCCCACCCTCCTTCCCCTGACAGTTTCCCATTACTGCCAATCACTCACCTAACCCCAATAAGAATGGCCATCATTGATAAAACAAACAACAACAGTTGCTGATGAGGATGTGGAGAAAAAGAAACATGTCTACACTGCTGTTGGGAATGCAAACTAGTGCATCCTCTTTGGAAGACAGTGTAACGATTTCTGAAAGAACTAGAAATTGGCCTTCCATATGACCCAGCCATTGCCCTATTAGGAAAATACCCAGAAGAAATCAAATCATTCTACAAAAAAGATACCTGTCCACGTATGTTGTTGCAGCTCTATTCACAATAGCAAAAACATGGAACCAACCATGCTGCCCATTCGAAGTTGGATTGAATAAAGAAAATGTGGTACCTATACACAATGGAATATTATGCAGCCATAAAGAAGGACAAATATATGGACTTCAAGGCAACTTGGATGGATCTGGAGTCGATCATACTACATGATCTATCACAGAAACAAAGAACAGAGTTCTATATGTTCTCACTCATACACAGAGCTTGAACAACTATAAAACTATAAGGTAGCAACCCAAATTCTATTACCTTGTTAGAGGAGGGCTTAGTGGTCAAGTCCTTCAATTTTAACCGCAGATGGCACAGGTTTCACATATAGATTTATTCTTGGAACTTGGAGATCATTTTTGACTCCACTTGTTTTTATATTCTAAAGGTTACATTTATCAGATGAATCCACATGGATCTCTGTCATATCTGTTTGAGGACAAGAGTTTATTGTCATTATTTTGTATTGCCATCTTCATCCCAGGAGTGAAAAATTACTGAATGTCTTTTGAGTATTAGGCAGATTTGGGCCATAAGATGCAATGTAAACAATTACATAAACATTTCACATCCAACTTTTTCTTATTGATTTGGAATTGGTCATCAGAAAATTTTCACAGAGAGCATTTTTCTTTATTCCGACATTTTTAATGCTTGGAGTACTTTTCCACCAGATATATCCTGTCGGCCCTGTTCTCCTCCTTCAGTTCTTTGCACAAATGTTACCTTTAAACAAGACTTAACCTGACCACAGCATTAAAATTTGCAACCTGTTCCAAATATTTCCAACCAGCCTTTCCCCTTGCTTTATTTTTCCCTTCAGGACTTGCACTCTTTTAATATGATAAATAATAAACTTATTTAGTAGATTTGCTATTTGTTGTCTGTCTCTACTTTCTGCAAGGATCTCCCTGTGAGGACAATATTTTTTTTTTCTTTTTTTTTTGAGTTGGAGTCTCACTCTGTCACCCAGACTGGAGTGCAGTGGCTGCTCCCAGTCACTACAGCCTCGACCAGCTGGGCTCCGGTGATCTTTCCGCCTCAGCCTTCCGAGTAGCCGTCCATCTCAGCCTTCCAAACAGTGGAACTACAGGCATGCGCTACCACACCCAGCTAATTTTTTATTTATTGTAGAGATGAGGTCTCACCAAGTTGCCCAGGCAGGTCTCGAACCCGTGGGCTCAGGCAATCCACTCACCTCGGCCTCCCAAAGTGCTGGGATTACAGGCTGAGCCATCGAGCCCAGCCAGAGGACAAGAATTTTTGACTGCTTTGTTTAGGAACTTATCCCCAATTAATAGTACTGTTTGGCATGTAGTGATCCCTCAATAAGATGTTGTCATATGAGTGAATACATGTATGGTTTTATGACTAAATAAATAAACTGAAAACAGAATGGTGCCAAATTATTTGTTATCTAAGCAATTTTGTTTGATGGTAAATAATCTGCTGAAACCATAACATGATTTAACAAGAAAAAAAGTTAAAGTTAGCCGGGCTTGGTGGCTCAGCCTGTAATCCCGTGCCTTTGGGAGGCTGAGGTGAGTGGATTGCCTGAGCCCGCGGGTTCGAGACCCGCCTGGGCAGGCGAGACCTCATCTCTACAACAAATCAAAAAATCAGCCAGGTGTGGTAGCGCATGCCTGTAATTCCAGCTACTCGGAAGGCTGAGGCTGAAGGATCGCTGGAGCCCAGCGGGTCGAGGCTGCGGTGGCCAAGAGCGGCCACTGCACTACAGTTTGGGCGACAGAGTGAGACTCCAACTCAAAAAAAAAAAAAAAAAAATTAAAGTTGTCCAATACAGCTACCTGTTATTTTTACAGCTTGTAGATCACCATTTAAAAGTAAAATTGATTAGTAATTATGCAATATATATTTGACTCAAAGTGTTGTTCAATTAATAATTTGGGGATTCTTTGTATTTTTCAAAAATTTATTTATTTATTATAAAGATGTGGGGTACAATCAGGGTTAGATATACAAACATTGATCATGCAGGTACCCCGGTTGATGAGGTCTGCCCCTCCCTCCCCCAGCAGTTTCCCTCAACTGCCAGTCTCACCCCCTCCTCCCCTGACAGTTTTCCACTACTGTCAATTGCTTTCTTATAGCATTATAAAGTCAAAAATGTAATCTTTTAAATTGAAGCAGATAAGTTATACACAGTTTTGGTCTGTTGGGTACAAGAATGATATTTTTGTCCTTCATGGCTCTTGACTCACAAAAGATGAGATAAATCATCTTTTTTTCTTCTTTTACTTAATAAGTATTACTGTTACCCAAGATCTTTGCATCATGTATGCTAAGACTCTCACAGTTTCTGAAGGTGACAGATATTGATTTATGCACATTTTAAACTCTATTTTTATTTTTATTTGAGATTCAGTAGGCCAATTGTAACGTATTTTGTTGATTAAATGTATCTACTTCACCATCTTAGGTACTGGTCATAGGTGGTGTATTACTCAAGGTTCTCAGGAGAAACAGAAGCAATGGACATCTGTGTATTTCTCTCTACATCGAGACCTAAATACACAGGGGTGTGTGTGTGTGTGTGTGTGTGTGTGTGTGTGTGTGTGTGTGTGAGTGAAAGAGAGAGAGGTTTATTATAAATAATTAACTCGTGCAATTATGGAGGCTGACAAGTCCCAAGATTCACAGATGGCAAACTGGAGACCCAGAAGTGCTGATGGTGTACGTTCCAGCATGAGCCTAAAGACAGATAATCAATGTCTAGCCAGAAGACTATTAGACAGAAAGAGGGAATGAGCTCTCCCTTGCTCAGCCTTTCTGTTCTGCTTTTATAGGTGGGGAGAAATTTAGATGCTCAAATATTTAACATTTATATATGAAAAATATATATGAAAATAACATTTGATAAGAACTATCTTTTCATGGCTCTACATGGTTCAATTTCAGGATGGTTAAAATATCTTAAATGCATTAACATACAACACTACTATAATACTTTAAATATAAAATTAACAAAATCAAGGCAGCTTTTCTAAGAAGTACTATGCATAATTTAGACTTTTATATGTCATCTTTGAGTGTTAACCTAAGGGTAATATACATTTTCGTATGCCACTGATGGAAAAAGCAAACAACACATTAGTGTGTACTTTTAAAAGCTCATATATGCCTTCTCTATAGAATATTTTATAATATCTTCCACTTTAGAGAATCACAGTGGAAAAATTGCCTCTAGTAATTCAACTTTTCTCTCTATCCACATTTCTAATTAGTACTAGTCAGACAGTAAAAGGCTCTTCAAGTCCATTTCTTTGTCCTTACTATATTACCCTCATATATTTTCAAAGGATAGGGGAAAAAATTAAAAGATAGGAAAAAAAATTCTTCTAAGGTTGAATTATGGTCTACAGAGTCTTGGTTATCATTAGTAAAAAAATAATTTTAGAAATCAAAATATGGGCCGGGCTCAGTGCCTCAGCCTGTCATCCCACCACTTTGGAAGGCAGAAGTGAGCAGATTGCCTGAGCCCATAGGTTCGAGACCAGCCCAGGCAACTTGGTGAGACCGCATCTCAACAAAAAATAAAAAAATTAGCTAGGTGTGGTCACATGCTCCTGTAGTTCTGGCTACTTGGAAGGCTGAGGCAGAAGGATCACCAGAGTTCAGCAGGTCGATATTGGGGTGGCCGTGAGTGTGCCACTGCACTCCAGCCTGGGCAACAGAGTGAGACTCCAACTCAAAAAAAAAAAAAAAAAAAGAGAGAAAAAAAAGAAATCAAAATATGGGTGCTAGGGGGCACGTGATATTATTTTCACATGAGCACAGGTAGCAAATAAATTATTTTGTCACATGATTATTGTGCCCTTTGACAAGAAATGAAATTATTCCTCTCTCCCAAGAATATATCAGAAAATGCAAAGGCATAGGAAACACAGCATTTTAGACTGCATCTGCATTCTATTAACAGAGTATATAAATAAAAAGCATAGCTATATTTAATTCTTTAAATATCATCTACATCCTTCATTAAATTTTTACTTTGCAACAAACACAGACTATAACATGTTAAGATGTTATATACTAACATGTTACATATTAGTATACATGTTAGGGTATGCTTTTTATTTAGAATATGTATTTGTTGTAAAATTCATTTACCTTACACACACAATCCTGCAACCAACTCAAGAAGTGACAGACTTCAGAATTTGGGTACAAAAGTTTTATTTAGAGACATTTAAGTGTAGCAGCCTTAGTAATTTTAGTTTATGCAAAAGTCTGAGTCTTCATGGATTAAAATGTGCCATTTTTATGCTCTTCATTTTTCATTCAATGACAATTGCTCCTTTTCCTCAATAATGAGAACAATCTGAAAAAATTTAAATTCTTCAAAAATAATTTAATTTACCAATAGAAGCTTTATTGTTTTATTCTAGAAGCATTAGTTAAGGAATTTTTCAAATTGAGAAGTCATAAATTTTTTAGATTATATGTGTTATTTTAATATGCATTATTTATGTGTGTTATATGTTTAATAGATATGTGTGTGTGTTATTTTAATCTAATGCAAAATTTCTAACTTTGGAATCAGAACCTTTCAAAATAAATTTTCATTGCATTTACCCAAAAAGTGATGTGTCTGTTTAGTTTCTGATTCCGGGCCCAAACAATTATTTTAAATGCCCCCCTTATTTTTTCCTGAGATCTCAGCCTTGGGAGAGTGAGAAGGGTTTTTAACATTCATGGTCACCTGCATTCTAAGTATATTATCATATATTTTCCAATTCAAAGTGTGCTGTCAACTTCTAGAAAAGTCATTCAGAAATTAAATTTTGTTTTGTGTATGAGATTACAGTGAAAAACAAAATTATTGATTTAAAACATAGCAATTTCTTGATTGCATTTATGTTGACTGGTTAGCATACATTTTAAAATAGATAAAGGCAACAATCCCTCAAGTTTTTGCTCAGTCACTGTCTCACTCTGTTTTGTTCTACTCTGACAGAATACCTGAGGCTGGCTAGTTTATACAGAACAGAAATATATTTCCTAACACCTCTGGAGCCTGGGAAGTCTGCAATCAAGACTTGACTTCTGTTGAAGGTTGTCATCCCTTGGCAAAAGGTGAGAGGGTAAGAGAGAACTCCCAAGGCAAAGAGAAAAAGGGGTCCAGTTCATTCTTGTATAAGACTCCCACTCTTGTGGTAACAGCCTCATGGCTTAATCAACTCTCATCCGTGCCCACCTCTTAACACTGTTGCGTTGGGGATTCTTTCTAACAGGTGAGTTTTGAAAAGTACATTTAACCCACAGCAGTCACCTTTACACATTAGATAATTCCAGAACAATAATTAATTTACCTTTAGAAAAAAAAAATTGAAAAGAAGATTTTACATTTGGCTTCCAAAAGCTTTGTGTCTAAGTGCATTTAAAAGTTATTTACACTTAAAAATATTACTTTTCCCAATCAATACAAATGATCTTTCTCAGTTAAAAGCAAAAGAAGAGAAAAAAAAGAAAAGAAGAAATCTACCAAGGGTTTTTTTTTTTTTCTCCCTGCCTGTGCTTGTCAGCAGCTGCACACAAAAACTCCACAAACCCCAGAATAAGGAGTGAAGTACAGAGGGTTAGATTTAATATTAGTCCAAGGTCCCTGCCTCTTTTAGACTACTGACATCTAAGATCCCAGAATACTAGCTGCACAGCTCAAGGACATAAAATCTGGTGAGATCCTGCAACCACTCCTTGACTGTTCCTGTCTTTTACTACATTGTGGCCAGTCGACTACATTCTCTAGACTAGACCTAATCTCAGAATTCTTAATATAAGCAATATGGCAGAAATTTCAAGATACCAAGGAACCTAGAGACCAGTTAAATTGCTGCAGAGTTTCTGCAAAGCCATTACATCACATTTTGATAACCCTAACATCGATCTACCTATACAAAGAATTTGAAAAATTTATTTCCTCCTTGAAACAGTTCTTATTATAATATTTGCGGTTTTTATTATAATAGCTCTCTTTGGGTTCTTCTTCAAGGTCTGCTGGTTTTCCTCATCTTCTCTAACTATAAAGTTTTCAGGGCCCCACGCTCAGTTCTCAGTTCTTTACTCATTACAAAGTTATTCCTTAGATAATCTAATGAATATCTGGCTGCAGAGGCCACCTGTGCGCAAATGACACAAACCGTATCTGCAGCCCAAGTGCTTCCTTAAACTTCAGGCACCATAAAAGTCCACAGCACCAACATCTCCACTTGAATGTCCACTAGGCCCCTGGCCTCAATCTGCTCAAGCCTGCACTCCTGGTCTCAGCCACCACCATGCTTCTGTGACATGTCCCCTGCCCCTCTTCTCAGGAAATTAAACTCCTTTCTTCTACTTTCTCAAGTCAAAATACATTATCTTCGTCGATGATTCCTCTATTTCTCCCATAACCCAATTCATCAGCATATTTTGTTGGTCCTTCCTTCAAAGTCCACTGGAAAGGTAATGATGTCTCACTAGACTACCCCTGGTAATAGCTAAACTACCACGATCTCAGCAGGTCTCCCAGCAGGTCTCCCATCATCCACTCATGCTCTCCATCCATTCCATTCTCAAGTCTTACCCAACAGGAGCTGAGTCAGAACAATCCTCTGGTCAGAAACTTTGAAGGGTCCCTCCATTTTATTCAGCATCAAAGCTACTATTTTTACAAGATCATATATAATCCCCCCGCCTCCTCCGTAATTTCATCTCCTACAACTCTCCTGAATTCGCTCTATTCCTGTTATATTGGTAAAGCAAGCAGTCTTTAACACCAGATCCATTCTACTTCTTGTGTTCTCTGTCAGAAAGCGATGTCCCCACGTGTGCAGTTGACTCATCACCTTCACATCTTTCAGATCTTAATTTCACTATAATCCTTTTACAGAACCCTCTCTGACCACTGTATGTAGTAATTTCTCCAGCACTCTTTCTCTCTCTGTCCATTTGCCTACTCTTATAGCCTTTCTCACTATTAGCCATACTTATGTTTGCTTATATTTATATTTGGCTTACTGACTATGCATCCCACCCCAACACTAGACTATAAGCTCTACAAAAATTAGATCTTTATTTAAAGCTGCTTTCTCTCACACACCTAAAAAAAATGCCTAGTATATGTCAGACGTTTTTTTCATGTATCTGAAGCATAGGAAGACTTACTACAACACTAATAGAGCTTAATCTCCAGTTCCCTCAAATTGACATGGTCCCCTGCAAGTATTGAGATTTGGGGGCAGTTGTTTTATGCTGTAGGTATTGGTAAAGGGGAAGCCAGGTTAGAATAATGAACGATGTAAGCACATATGAAAGATGGCCTAAAAGAATGTCAGATGAAATCTGCGTAGCTAAGGCTTCCGTAAAAAGTGGTCATGACTTATTTTCTCACTTCAAATGCATATTCATTCTCATCCCAATTTGTGATTATATAACTTTTTATTATTTTTTTCCTTAAAGAGAGCTCTTCAGATTATATATGGCCCCACAAAACCAGTATCTGCCAAGGAAGAACACCCAGCTTTTCAGGATGGAGACAGCAGAGGAGTTTGTCAACAAAAATTCACATAGGAGATGCACAATTACTGCATGTAACTTTAGTCACAATAAAGTTACATGTGCAGATCATAGAAGGACTCACTTTTAAAAAAGAGTTAACAGTCACCATTTTTTTAATTCTCATGTTTGTTCTAAAAAAGAAAACAACCAATTATAAGATGCATATTAAAGAAGACTTCAGGTCCATAAGGAAAAATTTATCCAAGCATATTTTTAAATTATGTATTTGTCAGAATTGTCTATGTTTTAATGTTTACATGCATATTTCAGATAGTTTTAATTTTTGTTTCATTTAAGAAGTCAATTCCTCTTTCATTTCCTTTTTCATTTTTTAGTTTTTTTGTGATTATTGTTAGTTAAAGATGTTTAATATAAATAGTCATTTATGTTCGTTATTTTATTGTTATTAAGGGAATTACTGAAAGCTAGAAATTTGATCTCAAACACAAGTAAAAGTAATACTTGATCTTAAAATGAATCCTGTACTGTTGGGGAGAGGGATGCTATAAAGAATATTATTAGTAAGGCTGAGCACTTTTTCTTGTGTCTGTTGGCTGCTGTGTCTCTTCTTTTAAGGAGTGTCTATTTGCCCACTTTTCAATAGCGTTTTGTTGTTGTTGTTTTGTTTTGTTTTTCCTTTCAGCTAGTTTTAATTCCTTGTAAATCTTAGATGTAGGCCTGGATATTTGTCAGATTTACAGTTGGTAAATATTTTTTCCCATTCTGTGGGCTATCTCCCTGCTCTCTTGATGGTTTCTTTTGCTGTGCAAAATCTTTCAGTTTGATGAGGTCCCATTATGTCTATGTTAGCTTTCATGGCATTTGCTTTAGGGAATTTGGCCAGGAATTTATTGGCTACTCCAAGGTACATAGAGTGCTTCCTACATTTTCTTCTAAGATTTGTATAGTTTGAGGTTTTACATTCGGTCTTTTACTCATTTAGAGTTGACTTGTATATGGCAATAGGCAAGGGTCCTGTTTCGTTCTTCTTCACGTGGTCAGCCATCATTTTTCCCAACACCGTTTGTTCAATATGGCCTTCTTTTCCCAGTGATTATTATTGATGGCTTGTCAAAGATGAGTTGTTTGAGAGATTGAGATTTTCTTCCATAATCTCTGCCCTGTTCCAATGGTCTATGTGCCTATTCTTGTGCCGGTACCAGTCTGTTTTGGTTACTGAAACTTGTAAAAAAGTTTAAAGTCTGGAAACGTGATATCTCCCAGTTTGTTCTTTTGGCTGAGTATTGTTTTAGCTATCCGTGCTCTTTTTTATTTCCCTATGAAATTCTATATGTCATTTCCAGATCTGAGAAAAATGATGTTGGTAATTTGATGGGAATTGCATTGAACAATCATCAGAGAAATGTAAATCAAAACCACATTGAGATACTGCCTAAGTAAGGATAGCAATCATGAATAACTCAAAAAACAACAGATGCTGGCAAGGGAATGGAGAAAAAGGTATGCTTCTACACTATTGGTGGGAGTGTAGACTAGTTCAACCTCTATGGAAAGCAGTTTGGCAATTCCTAAAAGAACTAAACGTTGACCTTCCATATGATCCAGCCATACCTCTCCTGGGAATATACCCAGAAGAACATAAATTGTACTAACAAAAGGACACCTGCACATGCATGTTTATGACTGTACTATTCACGATAGCAAAAACATGGAACCAGCTTCACTGTACACCAAAAGTGGACTAAGTTTTTGAAAATGTGATACATATACATAATGGGGTATTATGCAGACATAAAGAAGAACAAAGCTATGAATTTTATGGCAAATTAGATGGAGTTGGAGACCATCATCCTTAGTATCTACCACATTTAGATTATACATATATAATTTAATGTTGATCTTAAAGAAAAATAGACTTCTTGAACTTGATCTTTATTATGCTTAATATTTTACTCTTCAGAATGTTTGTGGCTCTCGTGGTTACTTGATGTAACATATTTCTCAAGAGTTTCTGTGTGATAAAGAGTTGGAATAAACATATTGAGTTAATCTCAAAAAATTTTTAAAAATATGATTAGATTATTTGACAGAACAGAAATATAGATAGCACATTAAGTATTGCATCAATATTATGCTTATTAAAGTTGATGAGTTCCAAGTGTCCTAAGGCAAACTCAGAGAGGACAGAAACCTCCCATGGAACAGAAAGAAAAGCTCACTTGATCTTGATTTTCAGTATGAATACAGACCATAAAATCCGGTCCTCGCAATCCTTTTGACCTTTGGGATTTTAAGCAGGAGGTGTCAGGAAAGTTACGACAGGGATGTTAACTGGCTTGTGGCAGTCAAGCATTCTAGTGACGATGCTTTTTGATCCTTCGACGTCGGCTCTTCCTATCATTGTGAAGCAGAATTCACCAAGCGTTGGATTGTTCATCCACTAATAGGGGACATGAGCTGAGTTTAGACCGCCATGAGACAGGTTAGTTTTACCCTACTGATGATGTGTTGTTACCATGGTAATCCTGCTCAGTACCAGAGGAACCCACAGGTTCATACCTTTGGTGTATGTTCTTGACTGAAGAGCCAATGTTGCGAAGCTACCGTCTGTGGGATTATGGCTAAATGCCTATAAGCCAGAATCCCACCCAGCTGGAAGGGTATGGCACTGATGCAAAGCCTTAGTTGGCCTCAGATAATTGGTCCCCTGCCATCCCCACTGGACACCCCGTCACTGTGGTGGGACAACCCTCCCCACACCACTCATCAGGATCATGGTCTGGTTGCAGACAGTCCCTCTCCCAAGACACAGGGTGTGACTGGAAAATCATTGGCCGCCACACCTGCCAGGCACCACATGTGCATGTTCATGGGGAACCTGGTTTAAACCATTTTTAGGCGAACTGCTACTGGGTCGGGATTTCAAACATAGCAGAGCAGCTCCCTCACTACGATCTGTTGAAAGTCAGCCCTCCTCACAAGAGTTTGTAAAAGAGAGAATAAACGGAAAGGGAGGACAAAAAAACAACCATACAAAAAAAAAGTTGATAAGTTTATGTCCTTTACCCACTTTTTAATAGGGTTTTTTGTTTTTCCTTTCAGCAGGTTTGAATTCTTTGTAGATCCTGGATGTTAGACCTTTGTCAGATTCATAATTAGCAGATATGTTTCCCCCTTCTATGGGTTGTCTCCCCCACTCTCTTGATGATTTCTTTTGCTACGCAAAAGCTTTTCATTTTGATGAGGTCCCACTTGTCTGCCTTAGCTTTTCTGGCATTTGCTGTTGAGGATTTTATCAAGAATTTATCCATGGTCTAGCAACATTGACAGCAACTGGTTTGGAATTGCCTAGAAATAGACATAGAACTAAATAAAATGGGTGAGAGACAGATCCAGGAATTAAATACCTCATGTGTCCTAACGTCCGGTGCTATGATACATAATGTACACACAGTACATACATAACCTAGTGAGGATCTGGACAAAATGTGGATTCTTATCTAGTAGATTCTGCATTTCTAACACACTCTTTTAAAATTTATTTTATTTCAGAGATGTGGGGTACTAGTCAGGATTAGCTACACAAGCAGGTTGCATGCAGCTAAAGTTTAGGTTTCCAACTGGTCCTCACTTCCCCTGGTTCAAGACCAGGTATCCTTAGTGCTGTTACGGGCCTCCCTATTCCTTCTCTGACTGTCCAGTGACTGCCAATCCCTCCCTTGTGCTGATGTGATTAATGTTCAGATCCCACTTATGAGTGAGAACATGCAGTATTCAGTTGTTTGTTTCTGTGATAGATCACTAAATCATTCCTCGGTACTTAAGGTGTAGAATGTTGTCTTGATTACATATAGTTCATCTGCTTCATTTTGCAGATGTCTGTTGATATCTCTTGATCTTGGAAATGTCTGTGAAGCATAATAATGTCTAAAAATATAGTTCACCCAAGTAACTCTTATTTGTAAGTCTCGTCCATAAGAAGTGTTATAAGACTTCCATGTTTTCAGGTGGAGGATAAAAACGGACATCAAACTATTTCCTAGAAATTATTCTCTCTTAATTTGACTATCTTTTCTTCCTGGCATTTTTATTAGTTTCACTGTAATGAAAATGTGTGTTTTCTATCTACTTGTTATGATTAGAAATTTGCAATTTAACTATTCTTTAGCTACCACATATAGATTATACATATATAATTTAATATTGATTTTAAAGAAAAATAGAAGATTTCTTGAACTTGACTTTTATTACACTTATTTTCTATTCTTCAATTTGTTTCTTTCATGGTTACTTGATGTAAACAGGTATGTTTCTCAAGAGTTTCTCACAGAAACAAAGATCTGAGTATCACATGTTCTCACTCATAAGTGGACCTTGACTATCTATCATAATACTATAAGAAAGGGACTGACAGTGGTGGGATACTATGGGGGGTCAGGGAGGGGAAGGGAAATGGGATTAATGGTAGTCAATATCTGTCTGGGGACGGGGGGCACCCCTTATCAATACGGGTGCCTGAACGATGCATATTTGTATACTTAACCCTTAACTGTACCCCACAATTTTAAAATAAAAAATATGTTTAGGCCAGGCTCGCTGGCTCAGCCTGTAATCCCAGCGTTTTGGGAGGCCCGAGGTGAGCAGATTGCCTGAGACCGCAGGTTCGAGACCCGCCTGGGGAACTTGGCAAGACCTCATCTCTACAATAAATCAAAAATTAACTGGGCGTGGTAGCATGCACCTGTAGTTCCAGGTACTTGGAAGGCTGAGGCGGAAGGATCGCCGGAGCCCAGCAGGTGAGACTGCGGTGGCCAGGAGCAGCCACTGCACTCCAGTCTGAGTGACAGAGTGAGACTCCAACTCAAAAAAAAATGTTTAAAAATAAAAAAATTTTAAAAATTAGAGTTTCTGTGTAATACAATAGTTGGAATAAATATTATACTGGGTTAATCTCAAAAAATAAAAAGTAAAAAAAGAATCAGGCAATTTGAGAAAACTGAAATATGGATAGCAGATTAAAGTATTGCATCAATATTAGGCTTTCTAAAGTTGAGAACTGCATTGTGCATATGTCAGAGAACATTTATTCTTGGGAAATGCTGAGATATTTAATGAATATTAGGGATAAAGAGTTTTGATGTATGCAACTTACTTTCAAATGGATCAGAAAAAAAAGTAGCATGCGTCACTATCAATGTTAAAAACTTCTTCCGTATTCACTTCTTCCAGATTAATGATGGACTCAGAGCACAGGCAAATGGAAAAAAAACTTTAACCAGAGGTAAATCTAGGTAAAAAGGTACATGGATGTTGTTGTACATATTCTTATTCTTTCTACCTATTGATAAGTTTAAAACTGTTTTACAATTCAAAAATAATTGTGAGACTGAGTTTTCTCTTGTATTTGTTACATGCGACAGTTGCTAGTTTATTATTTAGTGGTCAGAAGTGATGGCCAATGAAATATTTGCTTTTTTGAAATGTGTTGCCATTTTTAATTGTGAGTCAGTCAATTTTTATAATGAGCACTGGAAAAGTAGTGGTTCTCATCGATAGAAATAATTTTTTATGTATTTAAATAATATAGTGAACTATCCTCTGAACTAAGATGCTTAGTTCGGAAAACTTAGGACTGCTTAACCAAAAGAACAATGCATATTTTCATGAGAAATCTAGTACCAGTTGTGTGATTGCCAAGAGAGTGGAGCTAGTTGTGCACATCAAGCATAAGGTAGACCTCTTTTATTCAAGAAACAGAAGTTGTAAAAGTTTGTAAAATATATAGGCTGAATATCCCTTATCTAAAATGCTTGGGACTAGAAGTTTTTCAAATTTCTGATATTTTTTCCAGATGATGGAATATTTGCATATACATAATGAGATATCCTGGGAATGGGACCCAAGTCTAAACACAGAATTCATTTATATTACATGTATACATTATACACATAACCTAAAGGTAATTTTATATGATATTCATACAAAGTTTGCACATGAAACAAAGTCTGTGTACTTTAAAGCATCAGAAAGCAGAGGGGTCACTCTATCTCGATCCCCCACGTAGACAATCTGTGGTAGTCTGGCATGTCTATTATTCCCAACTTTGAATTAATATGTTACTGAAAAGCAATCATTTTCTTATACTTATTCACACATAAATACTTAATGGTAGAAAATGTAACATATATCATTAATGCAGTGGGGAAAAAAAGAATGTATTCAGGGTAGCTAAGAAGCACAGTAGCATCACGAGAATACTTGCATCCACTGTTGCTAACAGCAACAAGACTGGCAGACTTTCAGTCTCTTCCTGAAATGCTGTGTTTGATTAAAAGGTTATTGTCCATGGCCTTTTGATTTTTTTTTAGGTGAGAAGAGACATCAGAGAGAAGGGACCAGAAAGTAGTTCCTCTAGTGATGAGGAGGCATTCTGCCAGATGGCTTTTTTAAATGTTTTCTCCAGTCATCCACCTCATTAACAACGATTTGTGTCTTAGAAGTCTCTCTTTGAATTTATAAACTGACATGATTTCCTGTTTTGTTATGAATGCAGGCTGCTCTTGTCTTTCAATGAGCCCGTTATACAGTTTTGCCATGTTGTCTTGGGGTGCTTTATCTGCAATGTTAACAGCACTGTTTCATCATCGCTCTTATCCTGACCACCTTATTCAGAGCCTTTTCAGCCATTTTACCAGCAATGAATGAACAACTGGAGCCTCATCATCGATGTTAGAAACTTCTTCAATATTCACCTCTTCCAGATTAATGATGGGCTCGGAAAGTATAATTTTTGCAAGTGTAAGGAGGTAAGGCCTCATCTTTTCACTTGACATATGGAGCCTTCAAAGTCACCACCTTCTTAATCATCATCATGCCGGTAGTCACAAGCCAGAGGTTGTGCCAGGCATGCACAGTTGTCTTTGGTCACTATTTTCTAAGCATTGGCAGCAGCATATATAGCATCCTTCAAACTCCTTTTTAAAACCTTTCACACCACCACTGCTGTTAACACGAAATTCAAGAAAGTGTTTTTTCTATTTACTTTTAATTCATCTAATAATGCTGTTGCCTACATGGCTGAATTAATAAAGTCACGATTGTCATAAATATTATTTGGTGGGAGAATTTTGGCTAGGGAATAAGCAGAACAGTTACCAAGGTATAACAAAACCTTGTAGTCCTCTTTCAGTCCAGCTTCCCTGCGGCAAGCATCAGCCTCTGCTACAAAATGTTTGTGAAATCAATTAGAAAAGATGTCTCTAGTGATTTACACCTTTTTGCCACCATAATAAGACATCATCTTTATCTGCAGTAAAAAATTAACTCCTCAAAACCAATGTGGATACGATGACCTGTCACAGCCACTTTACCTTTATACCTGCCTGCTGCATTAGCACATCCTGGTACAGTTATTCTGTCCTTGACATGCAGGATGTGATTCCCAGAGGGGCTGTCTCATCAGCTGTAGTCAGTGTCTTTCTGAGGCAATATACCAAAACAGTAATCTTTCATCAACAATATTGACTTGTTCTAGCATCATATTTTCATCAGCAATGACCCTGGCAAACTCAGCAATGAATTTCTCCACTGCTTTGTCATCAGTAGATGCTTGATCACCATGAATCTTTATAAAATTAATGTCATGCCTTTTCTTACATTTCTGCAACTAATCTGTTGAATATTTACACAATTTCCTTCCATTTTCAGTTCATTGGGATAGATCTTTTCTTGTATCATGACCAGCGTGCCATTAAGTTGCATGTGTTCACTGCAACACTGATGGATCCAGTCTTTTAATACAAGATTGATATCTTCACTTTTGGCTTTATGTAGTGTTTTTCTATGTTTCATTTACTTCTGTTTATTACTTCTAGCATAGAAACTTCAATAGTTTGTTCTTCTGTTCCTTCAGATCATAAATGGTGGTCATTCCAAAAACACATCTTCTGTAAGACGTCTCACATATAGACTATTTTTCAGTTACTCTGGACAATAAGAAAGAAGCTTACCTTTCTTTGCTTTACATAAGTGTAAGTGCTTTCTCTTTTATCACTGTTATTCATAGGTATGTCTCCAGGCCCTTTTGACATTTTTAATGATATCTTTGCACCAAAGAGTAGAGAATAAACAAAGTAACACAGTGAGTAATCAGCATAAGTCTCGGCCCATGCGAGGAATCCTGGGGAACATGCTGTTGGCACCTTGGTCTTGCACATGTACCATATCATTATGCTTTGAGTGCTTGAGTGGAGAGATCTGGATGTATGTGAAAAAGACAGTACAGCTGAAGGACTGAGAGAGTCTTTTTTCCCTTGAGGACACTGAATAAACATGTGTTTCTCACATGTGTTTTGACCATGACCCATCACATGAGGTCATGAGTAAAAATCTTCCACTTGCAGCATCATGTAATTGCTCAGAAAGGGTTGAATTTTTAAGGCATTTTCAATTATGAATTTTTGGGTTATGGATGCTCAACCTGTATCTAAGTCCATAGAAAAGAAGACTCTCTTTAAAAAAAAAAAAAAAAAGGAGGACCTGTAATACCAGCACTTTGGGAGGCTGAGGCCAGTGGATTGCCTGAGCCCACAGGTTCGAGATCAGTCCGATCAACTTGGCAAGACCTCATCTGTACAATAAATCAAAAAAATAAGCCAGGCATGGTAGCACACACCTGTAGTTCCGACTACTTGGAAGACTGAGGTGGAAGGATCACTGGAGTCAAGCAGGTAGACTCTGGGATGGCCAAGAATGTGCCATGGCACTTCAGCCTGGGCAACAGAGTGAGATTCCAACTCAAAAAGAAAAAAAGGAGGGGGCTTTCTGCTCCTCCTATTTGAACACCAGTCGCATCTCTCATCAGCACCGAGTCCCCAAGGCACCATGATAAAGGTGAAGGCCAGAATGAATGGATTGGGTGTTATTGGGCTCCTAGTCACTAGGACTGCTTTTAACTCTGGTAAAGTTGATATTGCTGCCATCAGTGGCCCCTCCATTGACCTCAACTACATGTTCTGCATGTTCCAGTATGACTCCACCCACGGCAGCTTCTACGACATCATTAAGGTGGAGAATGGGAAGCTTGTCATCGATGGAAATCCCATCACAGTTTTCCAAGAGCAAGATCTTACCAAAATCAAATGGGCCAATGCAGGCGAGGATTATATGGTGGAGTCCATCAGCATCTTCACTATCTTGGATAAGGCTGAGACTCACTTAAAGGGGAGAGCCAGAAGGGTCATCATCTCCACCCCCTCTACTGAGGTTCCCATGTTTGTGATGGGCATGAACTATGACAAGTACCAGAGCAACTTTACAATTGTCAGCAACACCTCCTGCACCACCAACTGCTTAGCGAGGTCATCAATGACATGACAATTCTGGCATCATGGAGAGACTCATGACCACTGTCCATACAATCACTACCACCCAGAAGACGGTGGATGGCCCCTCTGGGAAGCTGTGGTGCAATGGCCATGGGGTCCTCCAGAACATCATTCCTATGTCCACCCATGCTACCGATGCCATGAGCAAGGTTATCCTCTAACTGAATGGGAAACTCACTGGCATGTCCTTCCATGTCCCCACAGCCAACGTATCCATCGTGAACCTGACCTGATATTTGGAGAAACCCACCAAGTACGATGACATCAAGAAATGGTGAAGCAGGCATCTGGTGGGCCCCCTTAAAGGCATTCTGGGCTACACCAACACCAAGGTGCATCCTCCAACTTTAACAGTGACACCCATTCTTCCACCTTGGATGCTGGGGCTGGCATTGCCCTCAATGATCACATTGCCAAGCTCATCTCTTGGCAAGACAATGAATTTGGCTACAGCCATAAGGTGGTGAACCTCATGGGCCACATGGCCTTCAAGGGGTAAGAGCCCCCAAACCACCAGTCCCAGAGAGACCATGAGAGGAAGAGAGTCCCTTGGCTGCTGCGGAGTCCCTGCCACACTCAGTCCCCAGCAATACTGAGAGTCTCCCCTCCAGACTGTCTATGCCAGACCCCCCTGAAGAATTGGTGGGGGGAACCCAGGGAGACCCACCTCATCCTGTGCCATCAATAAAACCCCCTGTACTCAAAAGAAGGGTAGAAGAATAGACATTAGACAGTCAATTTATTCTAAACCAAATATAATATTTTATAGGGTACTTTTATAAAATCAGTTTTGTTTATTAAAATTAAAATTCCAGACATGTTCTTATAACCTGAAAACAATTATTTTGATCATATATTCCCGGTGCACAACAAATACTACACAAATCTTTAAATATTGTTGAAAATAGAGTTCTAGTCAAAGTTTGCCACAAAAAAAAAAATACATCTCTATTTGATTTTCAGCAAAAACTAAAGCAGAAACAGTTTTGTGATCCCAGCGTTTCCGATCAGATGAGAAATAGCAACCTGATATGAATGCTGGCATCTCTCTTATATTTAAATGACCTTTGACAATTATTTCTTATGTGCCTATTATTTTTCAAATAGAAATCTAGGTAGATTTAGAAACAAAAATAAATGATAAAATATGACACAGTTCCTGCTCTTAAGTAACTGACCCTGATTGAGGAGGATAGATAGGAGATGTTCTAAAATAAGTTTGAAAGAAGGACAAATTATAAATACGAAAATAAATTCCAAAACACTTCTTCCATGCTTCCCCTTTCAAGTCAAAGAAAGATATGAAATTCAGCAGCTAACCAATTGATGGACAACTAGCAGTCTATAAGTCAACTAAAATTTTTACGTGTGACTTTGAGGATTTTAGTTTTAAGTTACTGAATGTTAACTTTTCAAAGAAAGTCTCCTACCCTTACCTCCACTCTAATGAATTTCAGAGATTTCAAAACAGGTAGAAAAAATCTGGGGACTGGGAGTGCAGCATTGGGAAGATACAAACAAATGGGCCAATGAAATCATTAGATTTATGTAGCTGCACCAGAACTTAACCTGAGGGGATGGGAGAACAGAAGAAGACATTCTTCCAGCAGAGACAAGTTCTCAAAAGTGAAGCACACACAGCTGACCCTTGAACAATTGGGGGTTAAGGCACCCACTTCCTGCACAGTTAAAAACCCATGTATAGCTTTTGACTCCTCCCAAATTTAACTACAAATGACCTACTATTGACCAGAAGCTTTACTGATAACAAAAAGTCAATTCTCACATAGTTTGTATGTTATATGTGTTAGCTACTATCTTCTTACAACAAGGTAGGCTAGAGAAAAGAAAATGTAATTAGGAAAATCATAAGGAAGAGAAACCATATTTACTGTTTTTTAAGTGGAAGTGGATCATCATAAAGACCCCCCTCCATGTTGTCTTCATGTTAAGCAGTAGGTTGAGGAGGAAGAGGAAGAGGAAAGACTGATCTTGCTGTCTTGGATCCTTTGGGTAGCAGACAAAAGGATCCAAGTATAAGTGGAGCCAGACAGTTCATACATGTGTTGTGCAAGAGGTAACCGTAATTCAAAAATTTGGTGTACTATGCCTAGTGGTTTTTAAGACCACAATGAAGCAATGTGAATGCAGTAATTTGAGACATAGAAAAGACAGACAGAGGGTGATGCCATTTTTGTGTACAATGTCCAACTTGCCTCCCCTGGTTTAGGCTTCTGAATTGGCCCTGAAAATTAAGTGTATGTGCGTCTTTCCCCTCGTGAAAGGAAGGGCAGGATGAAATGAAACCACCTCATGCCACCAGATGGTGCCCTGCTTCCCCTGGAGACCATAACTCAGGGTTGGCAGTGACTGTGGAATGCATGATCTGAGTGCCTCCCAGTGGGAACGGCTGAGCTGTCTTGTCATCAGTCTTTCTTAGGAACTTAGCACAAGTCTGTCCTTTGTCTATTCCAGGATGTTCCCTCTCCTGGTCTCTTCCTCCCTCTCTTCCAACATTCATCTAGACAGACCCTAGCTGCCTAAGAAAAACCCAAGATAAGTACACACATAATTTTGTATATGGATGTCCCACACACATTTCCTCTTGGCCCTCCTGTCAAACCAAAGGAAGATATGAAATTCAATAGCTGATCAGTTTACATTACATATTATACATGCATTCATTTTAAATATATGCATGCACAACTCCTGAGATTTTCTTTCGAATTATATATGCATACGTGTGCAAATACTTTTCAATTTCTAAATACTTTTCGATTTTAATATTATTTGTTTATAATTAATACATTTTCAAATTACAGCTTGCATTTGCAACATTTTATACTGTATCTCCAGTTTATTCTGCCATTTCTTCCTCCAGTAAGGAAACAAAGAAGGGTACCAGTGGGAGTCTAACTGACCCTCCAGCATCTTGAAAATATATACTCCTGTAATGATCATTTTTCATTGTTTCTCGACTTTCTGTTCCACAGACACTACATTTACTAGTATCATCAAATGTTGACTTACTCTAGAAACTATAAAATTTATGTCCTAGAAATGCTTGCCTTTCTCTTTTTCCAGCTTTACTGAGGCACAATGGAAAAATAAGTATTGTATATATTTAAGATGTACGATGGATGTTTTTAATTATATATACGCATTGGTTGCCAAATGATTGCCACAAACAAGTTCATTAACACATTCATCACCTCACATGGTTACCCTCCTTTCTTTTTAGAAAAATACTTAAGATCTACTCTGTTAGCAAATTTCAAGTAAACAATGCAGTATCATTAACTATAGTCACCATGTGATACATTAAAGCCCCAGAGCATTTTCATTTTATAGCTGAATGTTTGTACCCTTGACCAACATTTACCCATTTCTCCACCTCCCAGCCCCAGGCAATCATCATTCTATTCTCTGATTCTATGAGTCTAACTTTTTAAAATTTCACATATAAATGAGACCATTTGTATTTAAATGCTTGAATTTCTTAAGGCTTATGAGAGACTAGAGACAAATTATTTAAAGATATAAGGTCCCTTGAGGTCTTTTATGACCAACTTGCTTATACAAATAGGAAATCTGAGTTAATCAGCTATTTTTCTTTTAACACAGTAAGTTGTTGAAAGAGAGAAGATATGCTCAACACCACGAATCATCGGGGAGATGCAAATCGGAAAAAAAATGAGAGAGAGAGAAGACAAAGAATGGAGAAAAAGCAGTGGCAACCCCTTCAGTTCCCCTCCTACTGGGGGAGATTTTCTGTCCTCTCAATAAACCCTGTTTTCTCACTTTTAAAAAAATGTAGCAAAGAAAAAAGGAAATGGAAAAGAAAGAGAGAGAGGGAGGGAAGGAAAGAGGAAGGAAAGGAGATAAGTAGGGGAAGAGAGAGGCAGAGAAGGAATTGCGTCCTGACATCCAGTGTGTCCCAGGTCCAGAGCTGCATTTGTGACTCTGCTTTTAGCAGGTTAATTTCTAGCTCTGAAAGTTATCTTCACATTCTCCAAGTGACAAGTATTAGCTTAATGTTTGTACCTCTCTGAACTTTCCTCTGGTATAACTGCTAAAGACCCATAACAGGGCAACTCGCTCGGGCCCTCCCCCCACTGTGGGAGTTTTTCTGTCCTCTCAATAAATCCTTTTTTTTTTAAAAAAGACCCATAACAACACATCTTTTCTTTACTGAGAAGTTTCCCAGGGTCCTGCTTCTTGGATGTCTGTTCTTCCTTTTTATCAGCATCCTTGGAAATGTCACCTGTTCCTAAGCACAGTCAGTAGTTAATTTTTTCTATCTATCATGCTTTGATTATAGACTATTTTGACCAAGCATGATTAATCAATAGGTATTTGGCTGGTATAAGTTAGGTTCTCAGATAATATTTGTTGAATGAATTCTTGAATGTTTGTTCAGAACGGAAGTAAATGCTGCAAGCTCCTTCTCACATAGATTTTTCCATCGAGAAAAAGCAAAGCAAACAATATTATTTAAGGTAGATTATATGGTGCATATAAGTGGATCTCAAACTTGAGTACCAGTCACTTGGAGGGCTTGTTAGAATGCAGATTGCTGGACCTCATTTCTAGAATTTCTGTCTCTCTAGGTCTGGGCTGGCATTTCCAACAAGTCCCCAGGTGATGCCAGTGCTACTGGTCTGCAAATCACACTAAACTAAAAGAGTAGTGGAATTCAAGGAAATCAAATTCCATCTGATTTACAATGTATGCTTCCTTGCAAGGTTAAGCTAAAAGAAAGAGTTTCATTACAAAATTAAATTTTTAAAAAATCTTTTTTTTTAAAAGACCATTAAAAAAAAAAATAAAGACCTCAGGTATATTTATGCCATTTCCTATTTCAAATTTCCCATCATATGCATTGCTAGGTAACACTCCCAGAAGGGCCCCCAAAATGTTAGGTCAGGTCCAATGTGGGGTGTGTGTGTGATCCAGTGCTGGGTGAAAGATGCAAAGAATTACACAGAAGTTAGCTTGGAAAACAGTTTATTTAAAAAGTAAATTAGAAAGAGAAAGAAAGGAAGGCAGAGAGAGACAGATTTACCTCCCCCAAGGTAGAGGAGGGGCCCAAAGTTAGGAAACACGGCAGCGGCGGGAGAGTCAAGTGGACACACCATAATTTAGCATAGCAAGGATATTGGCTGCTCAAAGTTGAGTGCTTTTGACCTTTGCCTTTGATGCAAGCAGGTCGCTAAGGTGATTGGGTGGTGGTCGGCTTCACATCATCACAGAGGGGACAGGTAAGCACAGGTACTGACATCAAGTGATGGACAGTGGGCAGGTGGGTGGGCTAGTCACATGATTGCTGCCATGGTGATGGGTTCTGTCTGTGTCATGAAGGTCAGGAAGGGCTGACTAGGATAACTTGGGTCTTATGGGTGGAGCCAAATACTTGAAATAGAAAAGCCAATTAGTACAAAACAAGCTAGAGAGAGACTGTAAAACAATTATCAATAGCGACCTCTGATAAACCGATTCTGTCCTTGGCTAGGGATTAGAAGGTAAAGTGAACTGCTAGAGAAACAAGACAGATCTAGGCAATGTTAAAATGGCTGCTCATTGGCTATACTGAGTCCATGGTATGTCCTTTCATGCATGTGTTACTATCATATGAGAAAAATCTTAAAAAAAAATATTTGTAATAAAGTTTAAGAAACAACTGTTCTTTGGCTTAAGACAAATTTGAACTTAAAGACCAGTTTTGCTATTGACCAATGAGTGATCCTGGGCAATTTCTTTTTTATTTTTAACATTTTTAATTTATAAAGTAAGTACTATATCTACATAATTGTGAAGTTGAAATAATATTTGGACAAAACTGTTACAGTTAAGTCTAACTTCTATACTATTCCCAGCCACCCTGTCATCTCAATGCGTAAATATTTTTATTAGTTATTTTGCTCCTATGGTATTTTATTAATAAGGAAAATCATATATCCTGATGGGCTTTTTTAAATTTTTTATTTTAAAGATGTGGGGTACAATTCGGGGTTAGGTACCAATACAGCACACTATATATATTGTTTTGCACCTTGCATTTTTAATTTAACAATAAGTTGCCCATGTCAATATGTAGAGATCTCC
Organism: Carlito syrichta; assembly: GCF_000164805.1. NCBI lineage: Eukaryota > Metazoa > Chordata > Mammalia > Primates > Tarsiidae > Carlito > Carlito syrichta. The sequence continues at coordinate 251,944 of NW_007233541.1, read as the reverse complement.
CTAAATTTTTTGTCTTCCATCACATTTAAGTGCTACATTGCAAGCAATACAATCCCTCCCCTAATGATGGACATTGTATGGTTTCCATTATTTTGCACTTATAAGTACTGTTGCAGTAAATGGCATTGTACATACGAGTGTTATTTTGAACATGTGCTGGGTTGTCAGAAGTATAGATTCCCAGAATGTGGGCCAATTGAAACAGGTAAATATCATTACAGTTTTGGTGAGTATTGCCAGATTCTCCTCCAGAGAGTGTAGCACTGTGCATCCCACCAAAATTATCTAAGAGCACTTAATCTAAGACCATAAAATTAGAACTGCTATAAACACACGTGTTTGGGGGGTAAATATATGAGAATGTTTCTGGTCCATTTTCTAAACAGTTTTCAAAAATGGTTTTAATAACTTACATTACAACCAGTAAGCCATGGAAATCTTTCATATCACCTGTTTTTAGTGACATTATATTGTGATTTTAATTTACATTTTCCCATGACTAATGTTTATTGGCTATATCAGCTTTTTCTCAAGTAATTGTGTGTTTTAATTGCGCATTCTGACTTTTTCTAATTTATTTATCAGTTTATTGTATATTCTGCATGCAAATCTTTCACTCGATATATGTATTACAAGTATATTATTTCACCTCTGGCTTAGGTAAATCCAACTCATCTATCGTTTTACTGATTTTTCCCTGCTTATTCAATCATCTGTTGAGATGCGTGAAAGTTGTCACTGTGATTCTGAGTTTGTCTGTTTACCTAGTTCTGTCAATATTCACTGCATTTATTTTGAGGCTATGTTAATGAAAGCATTCAGTTTTAAATGTTTTTGATTAATTGACCTTGTTATCATTAAATAATATGCTTCTATATATTTAATAATGCTTCCAGCTTTAAAGTTTACATTTTACAGTTGAATTCTCTTCATTCATGTTTGCATGATGTAATTTTCTATTTTGAACTTTCAGATTTCTTGGGTAAAAGCCATATAGTTTTTCACATCTATTATATTTGAATTAATAAGTTATTCTTTAGTGTAATAATTTCATATTTGAGTTTATCTTCCATCTTACTGTTTTCTTTCCAGTTGTCCCATCTATTTTGTTATTTTCCTCTTGCTTTGTTTCAGATTAAGCAACTATTTTTATTACTTTCCTTTTCATTAACAAATTCTTTATACTCGTTTTATTACTCGTTAGTAGTTACCCTAGATATGAAAACATATTTTTTACTAATTACAGTCCAATGTAAATGATTACTTTTTCAGTTGCCTCAAAATGCTTCCTTTTACAAAATTTTACAGTTTTGTTTTCATTCATTTTAATTTTATATGCATTTTAAACCTCATAAGAAATTACTGTTAAGTCATTATTTATTATATTTATCTACATTCTCAACCTGTCCTTTTATTTTGATCTTGCACTTATTTTTTTTCTGCTCAAACGTATTTCCTATGTTCATGAATTTTTCACTTTTGTATTTCTATATGAGCAAGTGTGATTTCACAATTATTTGTGTTTGTCTGAAAATGCTCTTGTTTGAATTTTATGTTTGAAAGATGTTTCTCAGTATAGAATTCTAGATTGGCAATGATTTTTCTCTCAGCATTTTATTGATGTAATTGTTTTATCTTGGGGCTTTGATAGTCCATTGGCAAATCAGCTCTCATTTTCCCTGTTACACCTCCCTTTCTCTCTAGCTGCTTCTAAGACTTTTTTCTTTATCTTTGTTTTTAGCAGTGTCTGCGTATATAAAATGCTCCATGAACTCAGGGTTCATGGGTATTTTTTTCATTTTGGAAAATACAAGACCATTATCTTTTCAAATGTGCTTTTCCTCCATTCTTTTTCTCATCTCTCCTGAGACTCCAATTACACATTTTAACGTTTTTGTCTTTTATAAGTCTCTCATGCTCTTTTCTGTAATTTTCTGTAATATTATTATTTTTGTTTTTCTCTCTGCTTCAATTTATATATCTTCTGTAGCCTTTTTGTAGTTGACTAATCCTCTCCTCTGACGTGTTTATTGGTTGTTAATCTTACTTATTGATTTTCTAATTTTTATATGGAATATTTTATGTGCAATATTTTTCAGTTTCTGAAGTTTTTCACTTCCTTTATGAATTCAAATCTCTAGTAAAATTCTCTAACTTTGAAACTGTTTTTGTCTAGTTTTATATTCTATTTTCTTAAATATTTTAATTGCAATATTTTAAAAATTATTGTTACTCATTTTAATATCTACCTCTCCTGTGCTTCTGTTCTTACTATATGATTGCTATTTCTTTTTTTGTTTTATTTTTATTTATTCGTTTATTTTTACTGTTTCTCTTGGCTCTTAGTTATATGTTCTTCTTTCTCCGTGCTCCTAGTAATTTTTTAATTGCATGCTAGATGATGTGCATACAAATTTCTAAAGGCTCTGATAATATCATCTTCCAGCAGAATGGAGTCTTCATTTCTCTAAGCATAGATAGTAAAGACTGGCCACCTTATTCAATCAGGAACTAAGCTGCTGAATATATCTCCTTGTTTTCCTTTGCTTTAGAGCATAACTCTCCAGGGCTTTCATCTAATTTTCAATCTCTGTTTTCTCAGTTCCAGGAGATGCCTAAAAACTCTTTTCTGTTTTTCACATATTTATAGCTTAGCTCTCTTATTTGTGCCCTGTGTGACTTAAGAATTCATCAAAGTCTTCAGGAGAAAATCACCTGTGTATTTGATTCCGATTGTCTTAGTCTGTTTTCTCTTGCTATAGTAGAATACCCGAGACTGAGTAATTTATAAATAAAAGAGGTTTATTCGTTTTCTGGAGATTGGGAGGTCCAAGACCAGCTGACTCTATCCTTTCAAGTTCTGGCAAGGGTCTTGTCCTGCATCATAACATGGCAGATACGTGGACGAGGAAACAGGCATGAGCAACAAGGGGCAAACATGTGTGCCAGCCTCACTGCATAGCAATCTACTATCCCTGAGTAACCAATCCAATTCCACAAGAGCAGGAACTCACTCATGCCTTCCAAAATTAACGCAGTCTCAAGAGAGTGACATTAGTTTCTCTTAATGACTTAATCACATCTAAAAGACCCCACTTCTCAACGCTGCCACACTACTGACCAAATTTCCAACATAACTCTGGAAGACAGACTCAAATCATAGCACCCATTCCATTTCCAATTTGGGTCAGTCTATTACCACAAGGATTCTTTGTCCCCAAGCAGTGGCTTCTGCAAGGCAAAGTTCAGAATTGCAATCCGTTCTCCATACCTAAAACCAGACAATTTCCCATGGCAAAAGACACTCCCAGAATCAGCTGGTCTGTCTATGGTTTGCCTCTCAAGACTTCTTACCTGCTAGTCGTCAGTGTTTCAACAGTAACTCAAAACCCTTAAACCTATGAGTTGTAACTGTGGCACTTCTAGCTTTTCTCAGTGGAATCACTGGTCTGCTAAAAACGACTCCGTTTTACTCTGAAGCAAAGTATAGTATCATTTTAATTGTCAACTTTCTGGAAAGGTTACAATTTCAGGTTATATCTCATTCATCCTGACATTGTTCAATAAACACTTTTTAAAAATTTATAGACAAAAGGATTTTGGGTCTTATAATTTTTTCTAATCTTTGGTTTTATTGTATTGTGATCAGAGAATGATGTCTGTGCTATTTCTAATTTTTGAAATGTATTCAGGTATTTTAGTAAATTATTGTGATTGTTTTTATAGACAACTGAAAATAAGGTATCTTTTTGTTTTCAAAATATGAAATTAAATACATATATACATATATGTGTGTGTGTATATGTGTGTATATATATATGTGTGTGTGTATGTGTGTGTGTGTGTATATATATATATATATATATATATATATATATATATATATAATCTCAAAAATTGAATCATTTTTTGGAGGGCAGGCCTTGTAGTATAGATAAGAATATAGATATTCTTATCTAGGACACTAAATAAGTGTCCTAGGAACCCACTGGCATCAGCGTACCAGCAAGTGCTGTTGTGAGAGGCTGCATTCGGCTTCAGCGAACTTTTGTTGGAGATTCTTTCAACGTGTTTGCCCATTTCGTGATGGGTGATTGGCGAGTGCCCCTGCCTACACTGTGCTGAGTGTTCAGCAGTTTTTGACCCAAACCAGCATGACCCTCAGATCCCACTCTCCCTCTTCACCTGTTCTTGCCCCAAAAAACTTTTTTGCCTTCCCAATGACAAAAGTTCTCAAAGGGAAATGTTTTGCTGATGTGGAAAAGGTGAAGCAAAACACGGCAGAAGCACCCAAAGGCATCGAGATGGACAATTTAAAAAACGGTTTTGAGCAGGAAAAAAACATCTTGATAGGTGTATTGCATCCAATGGAGATTACTTTGAAAGTGATGTACTTTGAAGTTGAAACATGAAAAAATAAATACACAATTTTGTACAAATAAATTCCATGTATTCTTACTTTATATGTATAAATACATATACTATGTTTCTAGTAGAAATGTTTAAGAGTTTCATATTCCTCCTGACATTTGGATGCTCTGATATGTCTTAGAGAGAAGTGAAGTGTAAGTTTCTATTATTATTGCGATTATGTATTCCTCTCCTTGCACCTTCTATTATTTCTGCTTTGTGAAAGTTAAAGTATGTTAATAAGAAAAATACTTGCTCACAAACTTTATATTTTCAATGTGAATTAAACATTTAGCATAATAAAGTACCATGCTTTGTCTTGCTTAATGCTTTTTTTGGCTTGACTGCCCAGTCTAATATTAAGATCATAATATCTCATATCTTTTGGTAACTACCACCTTTGTTTAGTTTTAGTTTACGGTTTAATATACGCTAGATTTATCTTTAGTATATTTCACTCAAATTGTACTCATTATTTCTTGATAAATGAAACTTGTGCACCAGCAAATTTGTCATAAAGATTCATGGAAAGTTTTCTTCAATTCTTGGATGCTTGAAATTGTTTATTTATAATTCATATTTAAGAGACAGTTTGGTGAAATATAAAATTCTTGATTCACACTTTCTCATTTTATTAGTACTGCTATATTGTTTTCTAGCACTGAAGGTTGAGCCTATTCTTGTTGGTTTTGTGTTTTGGACAATTTACATAAAACTTGGACTTTCTAAGGTTTCCTTTTTCTCTCAGCTTCCATGTAAATAGAATCTGTTGGTTATATTGATCTTATTTCTTTTTTTTGTTTTGTTTTGAGTTGGAGTCTCACTCTATCACCCAGACTGGAGTGCAGTGGCCGCTCCTGGCCACCGCAACCTCGACCTGCCAGGCTCCGGCGATCCTTCCGCCTCAGCCTTCCGAGTAGCCGGAATTACAGGCATGCACTACCATGCCCGGCTGATTTTTTGATTTATTGTAGAGATGAGGTCTCGCCTGCCCAGGCGGGTCTCGAACCCGTGGGCTCAAGCAATGCACTCACCTCAGCCTCCCAAAGGCGCGGGATTACAGGCTGAGCCACAGAGCCCGGCCTTGATCTTATTTCTTTCCATCCCTAGCAGGAAATGAAAAGTAGTAGGAATTGAGTTACTGCCACGCCCCAACCAGAATCAGAACTCTGAGCAATTTTCTGACTTCTCGTCCTCACATTTCCTTATTTGTAAAAAGTGGACTTCCATTCCAGAAAGGTAGATAAGATTTAAATAAGTTTTCAATATGCATTGCTTGACACACAGAGAGTATTCAGTGAATACTCTGCTTAGGAACCATTAGTCGCTGATAACAGATTTATGCCTTAAAGCCAAATCCTTTTTTATTAAGACTTGACTCATAGTTCAGGCTCCTCCAGTCACATAAAATAATACTTCTGAAAAACAATGAAAACAGTTTACTTTTTGACATTAAGAAAAATATTTAACCTTCTGGAGGCCTATGCTTAAATGCCTACCCAAATTACATCCAGAACCCTGGGGACCCACTGTGTGGTCCTAATTAACTTAGGTTACATGTGGGAAGGGAATCATTAAAAGCTGCCCTATTTACATAGAGCTGGTAATAATGAACAAAAGTCTATCACTTTAGTGAGGATTTCTTAGCGGAGTTGTACATTTTGTGATTGAGACAGTGGTGAAGTGACTGAAACACGTATGAAAACTAAGAACCTTGTTTTCCTTCAGAAAACGAATGCTCATCGTTCGCAAGTTGTTTAAAAACCAAAATAAGTCAATCTGCTAGTTTTCGAAATTAGGATCATGTTGAAATCTGTGATTTCTTGGCTTTGACAGCTAGAATGCTCTTGGGCACAAAGCCTCTCCACATAGGTAAAAGGCAGGTGATACCACACAGCTCCAGATTAACTGTGATCAACTGATGGTATTGCTAGCATCTTCTAGAAAATTAATAACTTCTTCAAGGAGATGACTAAATGAGTAATTTGCACAACTTTTGCATTTCATTTTTAAATAAATTAATTTTTCCCCAAGGCACGATCAACTGCTTTCTTTTCTTCTTTAGTTGCTCTCTTATCTTTTCTCCTGAGTCTCCAATTGAGGTTTGTGTTTTATTGAGAAATAAAGAACAACACACACACACACACACACACACATACACACACACACACAAACACAAAAAATATAAGTGTATGCAAAATTTTCTAAAATAGTATTATTTCTTTCATCTGAGCTATACCAGATGGCTATAAACTCTCATTCAAATGAGGGTGCCTTTCAATAAATATTTTTGGAAATTCTCCTCTGGAAGTTTCCTCAGTATAATTTTAGGAATCCAACACAAAATGCATCTGATTCTATTTTCCTTATATAACAAATTTGATTCCAAATTGCCTTCGGTTGTTTCTAAATATTAAATCTATTCTTGAATGCTTAAAGTTGAGACAGTTGTTTTTGTTTGCTTATTTTTTGTTCTTATTAACATTAATTTGGGTGCCTTGGCTATTGTCAATAATTTATAGATACAAATTACCCATATGCACGCCATATGTATACAAATGTAGACACATCCATGTACGCTTGTATTATATTTCATGCAAAACTGGTTCAGAAAAAATTTACGTGTTCCCACGCCCCACTTCTCCAGGATAACGCCACATCATGGGGAAATGGCTGAAGACTGAGACTCACTCACCAGGAAAGTCAGAGAAGGCTGGAGACACCAGATCTCCTAGGCATGCCTGGGTCCGAGTACAAGCCTGTGACAGCTGAGGGCAAAGGCCGGGTCCAATTCAGTAAGTACCTAGACGAGTGGATCTGAACCACAGGAGTTGAAGGATCATATCCAAATCTCAGGAGAGATGTTCAAACCACATTAGACAAGAATTCATTAGAGAAGAATCCCAAGCCATGATGCAAGAGTAGAAGTAGGTGGACATAGAAACAAAGAAAAAATTTGAAGATAATTAAAAGTACTTCTAGGAATAAAAATCTTATTAAATGATACATCTAATGGATGGACTAAACGAGTGAATTAGACACAATTGAACAGACAGAATGTGAAATAGGCCAGGGCTTCTAAAGACTTTAGAAGGCTGGTGGCTTTCACTTCTTCTTCTTTCTCCTAGAAGCCAGCCACCAGGTCATAAAGAGAACCACACCAACTTTGGTGGAGAGCTAGCCACGTGGGTGGAGGCCTGAAGCCATCTTGCATACTCCAACACCGGCTGAGCTTCCTGTTCAGTGCAAGCTCGTGGTCAAGGCTAGGCAAAACAGGCAAAGAAACCACTCAGCAGAGCCCCAGCTAACCTTCAGAATCACGACAAATAATAATTTTTTTGGAGTTTTAACGTCTACGTTTTTTGAGGAGTTTTATCATAGCAAATAATGGAAATGCTATTGAACAAACCATGATTGTCTTCTAGATTCACATACAATTGTGGTGTGGCAGAAAAGCAGATAAAAATCAGCGGAGCTATTTGAACTGCATGAACTCTAATGGAACCTTTGAAAACTGTTGACAGTTCCACAGATGTGAGTAGAGCTCAGAAACCGTCTGCCATGCTGCAGAAAATCAGTGAGAACCAGTGATGCCATCTCATGCCAGCATGAATTCTAGGAGAATTTTGATCTGTTGGCAGTCTATTTCATAGCATGTTCATGCAGAAGTTACAAACTGGCTGCCAGAGGCATCATTCTGCTCTCAGGTTTATTTTATTTCATGCGTACAGTGTCCACTCTACCAAAAAAAAATTAAATTCCATTTCAAAAAATATCAGTAAGCTGCATACAAAACTCACATTTTTAGTTTTTTTCTAAACAATTAGCTAGAGATGGGTTTGTCTCCTGTATGGTAAGAATTGGCTGGAGGTGAGGAAGGCTCGATTCTTGTGACTAACCATGTATCCTCCTATTTGCCACAGTTCCCAGTTTTTGCTTCCCACTAAAATATCTGCCTCACTCCAAAGACATTTGAATTAGTGACCTTTGACATGGACTCTGAATCAGAAACAGAAAGCTACCAGGGGAGAAGCAGCTGAGAAGCAAAGCTAACAGAACACCCAAACTGCTGCTCTACATTGCTTTCTGGACTTAAAAATCAGACTAGCATTCTCCTGAGGCTGTGACTCTCAGTTTATATAAGTCTGTATTTTAAGCATTTACCAGGGGTAAACATCTCAGATGGCTTCTAGGCACAGCAGCGCATGGAAGACTGATGAGTCTTTGCAGCTGGCTTTCAATTATTTATATGTAATTCCATGAAGTCAGGTTAGTTGCTGTGTCCTATGAGCTCAGCATATATATATTTACTGGTGCAATGACCATCCACCATTGGGTCCCTCTCCCAGCAAGTGTACACTCTGATTTCAAATGTACATTTGGGTTCTGCTGAAGAGTTTCATGGGTCTTTTCATCAGCTTGAAGCTGCAGGTTTCCTAATTCTGCTGCATGTCATTTTTGGTATTATGCCTGCTACAGATTTCCTGAAATTCCTTAATATTCTGGCTATGAATGACAGTCTTTCTAAATTTTAAACACAGTCATGAGTTTTGTTTTATTTTTTATATTTATTTTCTTGATCCAATAGTATTTGGGAAGGAAGTAATAAATAAATAGATTTAGATTTAGCCAGTGATAAATATATAGATTTATTGGACAGCAAGTCAAGCTGCAAAATTTTCAGAGGAAATACTGTAAATACTATACCCAGAAAATTTCTCACATTTGAAAACTAAGTGTAGTTATTCTAAGTTGTTCAGGAGCTCAAAAAATATACTGTCCAAGAATATTCTTACAGACACTTCAGATTTTACAGAAACAAAGATATTAATTAGAATTCAGAGTTACAGAGTGAAAAAGTCAAAGAATTAGAGTTGATAAGAATTAAAATAAAATGGAATAGATGTAAATATGATTCCAAAACAGAAGGGAAAAGTCAAAATTATCTTTGAAAGGCAAAAAGTGTGACATAAAATTCAAAGTATAATTTAATTTTTAAAAGTTGTGCCTAAAATATCTTCTTATAATATCAAATATAATAATTTAGAGGACAGCAGAGGGAAGTAAAAGTGTGCTCCTTTTTTTCTGAGTATCAATAGTACTTTAGTCTTAATTTGAAATTTAGAGATGAAAATTAAATAATACGACTTTAAATATTTAAGTTAAAAGCAAGATGCATATTTTCTAAGACAGTGGAAGAAAAAATGCAAAACAACCGACAAAATAGCAAAAGAGACAAAGAACATGTTACAGAAATATTAAAAGAAGGGACACTTTTAAAGTGATGAAATTTGTGTGCTATTAAAATTATGTTGCTCACTCACCAAGGTGAAACCCTTCAGCCACCATAGTAGCCAGTTTTCTCTCTCAAGTTCTATTTCATGGCCAGATGTCAACAGTACAGCTCACAGCATCAGATATAATACCTCAGCTTTGGAGAAGGCCTGATCCCAAATGCCAGCTATGAACACATTCCAAACCACTCTGGTCTCTAAGGATGCCATGATCCAGTACACAGCACAGGACCACCATATTGGGCAATTGAGAAATCCACAACACCAAGACTATACATAACCAAGGAAATCATTATGTACCAATGTCAGCCCCCTGCCAACCTCAAATAAGAAAAAAAGCATCTACCAAAATGAGGAGAAACCAGAAAAAGAATTCTGCCCATAGGAAAATAGTTCTCCAACATCCCTGGAAGACTACACCAACTCTTCAGCAATGATCCATAACCAAAATGACATTTTTGAAATCACAGACATAGAATTCAAAAGGTTGATGATAAAATTGGTCAATGAAATTCAGGAAAAAATTGAAAGTCAACATAAAAAAAACTGAAAAACTATTTGGGACATGGATAAAAAATTCTTTAAAGAGATAGACAACTAAAAAAAAGCTGAAATTCTGGAAATGAAAGAAACATTTCAAGAAATACAATTGCAGTGGAAAGTTTTAACAGTAGACTAGAACAAGCAGAAGAAAGAATCTCAGAACTTGAAGACTAGGTTTTAGAACTAACTCAATCAGTCAATAATAAAGAAAAAAATCAAGAGAACAAAACAAAGTATCCAAAAAATGTGAAATGGTATAAAATATCTAAACCTTAGAATTCTAGGTGTTCTTAAGGAAAAAAGGAAGTGACAGGTTTGGAAAACCTATTTGAGGGAATAATGGAGGAAAACTTCCCTGGTCTTGCCAGAGATCTAAACAGCAAAATACAAGAATCTGAAAGAATCCCCAGAAGAATCATTGGGGAAAAAACAACCTCAAGGCATATGATCATCTGACTATGCAAAGTTAATGTGAAGGAAAGAATTTTAAGAACAGTGAGACAAAAGCGTCAAATAACTTACAAAGGTTAAAACTGTCAGACTAACAGCAGACTTCTCAGAAGAAACCCTACAAGGCCAAAGGGATTGAGGCCCTGTCTTCAATCTCTTCAAACAGAACAACCATTAACCAAGGATTTTGTGTACTGTAACACTAAGTTTTATAAATGAAGTCCTTCACAGACAAGCAGCCACTAAGGGGATTTGTCGCCAGTAAACCAGCTCTATGAGAAATACTGAAATGAGTTTAAATACTGAAACAAAAAGTCAACATACACAAATAGAAAAATACTAGAAATCATAAAGTTCACAGACCTTATGAAACATCAACACAATAGAGAAAATAAATAAATCAACCAGATAACAACCAGTATGACCAATAGATGAATAGAATAGTGCCTTACATATCATTATTAACTCCAAACATAAATGGTCTCAATGCCCTACTAAAAAGATATAGACAGGCAGAATGGAATATACATATATCTGCTGCCTTCCAGAGACCCACTTAACTCACAAAGACTCCTATAGACTCAAGGCAAAGGGATTGAAAAAAATATTCCACACAAATGAATACAAAATTTAGCAGGAGTAGCCATTCTCATATCAGATAAGACAGACTTTAACAACAGAAAAAAAGACAAAGATGGCTATTATATGATAATAAAGGGACCAATCCAATGAGAAGACATAATAATTTTAAATATATATGTGTCTAACACCAGAGCCCCCAGTTTTATAAACCAAATTCTCCTAAACCTAAAAAAAAAGAGATAGTAATATAATAATAGTGGGAGACTTCAACACTCCATTGACAGCAACAGACGCATCATCAAGGCAGAAAGACAACAAAGAAATTGGAGTTAAACAGGATACTAGAGGAAATGGAACTAACAGACATCTACAGAACATTCCATTCCAAAATTACAGAATGTACATTTTTGTTATCAGCACAAAGAACATTCTCTAAGATAAACCATATGATAGGCCTCAAATCAAGTGTCAATAAATTCAAAAATGTCAAAAGTATTTCAAACACCATCACAGACCACAATTGAATAAAGCTAGAAAATTTAAAAATTCCTTGAAGCAAATGACAACAATGAGACAAGTTATCAAAACCTCTGGTACACAGTCAAAGCAGTGCTCAAAGGAAAATTTATAACACCCAAGGTCTACATTAATTAATATCACACCACAAAGAGCTAGAAAACCATGAACAAACCAAATTCAAATCTAGTACAAGAAAAAAAATAATGAAGATCAGAACAGAATTAAATGATACTGAATTTAAAAAATGCAAAGAATCAATGAAACAAAATGCTGTTCCTTTGAAAAGATAAGCAAAATTGATAGACCACTAGCTAGATTAACTTAAAAAAGAAAAGAGAAAACACAAGTTAGCTCAATCAGAAATGAAAAAAAGAGACATTACAACTAATATGACAGCTATTCAAAAGATCTTCCAAGACTATTATGAACACCTCCATGCAAATGAACTCAACAATCTAGAGAAAATGGATAAATTCTTGGAAACATAAAATCCTCCAATCTTGAATTAGGAAGAAATATACACTCTGAAGAGACTGATACCAAGTAGTGAGACTGAAATATTAATTAGAAGTCTCCCAGTAAAAAAAATGTTCAGGTCCTGATGGACTCACAGCTAAATTCTACCAGACCTTCAAAGAAGAACTGATATCAATTTTACTATAACTATTCCACTCTATGAGGCCAGTATCATTCTGATACCAAAGCCAGGAAAAGACACAGCAAAAAATGAAAACTACACACCAATATTCCTGATGAACATTGACACAAAGATCCTCAACAAAATATTTAGCAAACCAAATTCAACAACACATAAAAAATATAATAAGACACCACAACCAAGTGAGTTTTGTCACAGGGATGCAAGGGTAGGTCAACATATGCAAGTCAAAAAGCATGATTCACTACATTAACAGAATTAAAAACAAAATTGTATAATCATTTCAATAGACATATAAAAAGTATTTGATAAAATCCAGCATCCCTTCATGATAAAAACCCTCAACAAAGTAGGCATAGAGGGAACATATCTTAAAATTATAGAAGCCATATACAACTAACCCACAGCCGATGTCATCCTGATTGGAGAAAAGTTAAACACATTCCCCCTCAGAGCTGGAACAAGGTAAGGATGTCCACTTTCACCACTACTATTGAACAGAGTACTGAGAATCCTAGCCAGAGTAATTAAGCAAGAAAAAGAAATAAAAGGCATCCAAATTGGGAAAGAAGAAATCAAACTATCTCTGTTTGTCAGTGATAAGATCTTATACCTAGAAAATCCTGAAGACTCACCCAAAAGACTCCCAGGCTTAATAAATGAATATGGTAAAGTTTCAGCATATAAAATCAAGACAAACAAATCAGTAGCATTGCTATGCACCAATAGCAACCAAGCTGAGAAACAAATCAAGAACTCAATTCCATTTACAACAACAGCCAAAAAGCGAAAATACCTAGGGATATATTTAACCAAAGAGGAGAAAGATCTCTACAAGAACTACAAAACTCTGATAAAATAAATTATAGAGGGCACAAACAAATGGAGAAACATCCCATACTCATGGATTGGAAGAATCAACATTATTTTAAAAAATGACCATATTACCCAAAGTAATCTACAGATTCAGTGTGATGCCTGTCAAACTACAAATATGATTTTTCATAGAATTAGAAAAAAAGTCCTAAAATTCATATGAAGCTAAAACAGAGCCAGAATAGCCAAAAGCAAGCCTAAGCCAAAAGAACAAAGCTGGAGGCATCACATTACTTGACTTCAAATTATACCACATGGCCATACTAACCAAAACATCAGGGTAATGATACAAGAGTAGATACATGGACAAGTGAAGCAGAATAGAGAATCCAGAAATAAACTCAAATACCTACAACCAACTGATCTTTGACAAAGTAGACAAAAAAAAATATACTGGGGAAATGACACTCTATTCAACAAATGGTGCTAGGAAAATTGAATGCTAGGAAAATTTTCTACATGCAGAAAATAAAACTTGATCCCTATCTTTCCTCATATGTAAAAATTAACTCAAGATGGATTAAACACTTAAATGTCAGACCTGAAACTATAAAAATCCTAGAAGAAAATGTAGGACAAACTCTTCTGGGCATCAGCATAGATAAATAATTAGTGGCTAAAATCCCAAAAGCAAATGCAACTAAAAATAAATAAGTAAATAAATAAATAAATAAATAAACTAAAAACTTCTGCACAGCAAAAGAACTAATCAATAGAGCCAATAGGCAGCGAACAGAATGAGAGAAGGTATCTGCAAACTACATCTGACAATAGACTAATATTCAGAATCTGCAAAGAACTCAAATGAATCTGCAAGAAAAAAAAAGCAAATAACCCCATTAAAAAGCAGGCAAAGGACATGAACAGACATCTCTAAAAAGAAGATGTAAAAATGGCCAACAAACATGAAAAAATACTCAGCATCACTCATCATTGGGGAAAATACAAATTAAAACTGCCATAAGATACCATCTTACACAGTCAAAATAGTCATTATTTTAAAAAATCAAAAAACAGTAGATGCCGGTGCAGAGGCAGTGAAAAGAGAACACAAATTCCCTGTTGGTGAGAGGACAAATGAGTACAACCTCTGTGGATAACGGTATGTAGATGATTCCAACGAAAAGTCGATCTACCGTTCGTTCCAGCAATCTCCCTACTAGATATCTACCCTAAGGAACAGAGGTGGCTGTATAAAAAAGACACCTGTACCTGCATGCTCCTCACAGCACAATTCACAATGCAAAGATGTGGAATCAACCTAAATACCATCAACCAAACAGTGGATAATGAAAATGTGATACACACACACACCATGACACACTATTCAGCCATTAAAAAAAGAATGAAATTATGTTCTTTGCAGCAACATGGATGGAGCTGGGGACCATAATCCTAAGTGAACTGACTCAGCAGCAGGAAAGAGAGAGCTGCCTCCCTTTCCTGCTGCTATGTGAGAAGACAACAGAAGTCACCAGTTTGCAACTCATAAAAGGACCTTTACCAAAACCCACAATGCTGGAATCCTGATCTTGGACTTCTGGTCTCCAGAACCGTGAAAATATTTATCGCTTAAGCCACCCAGTCTAGAATAATTTGTTGTAGGGGCCTGGACAGACTAAGACAAAAACAAACAAACAAAAACATTAAGAACTAAAATCAGGTGCAAAATGTTATGTCTGGAGAAGAATTTTTTAACTTGTCTTATCTAGAGAAATCCAAGTCCATGAAGACAATGTGGCATTCCATACATGGATTGACAGTGGTAAATGGGCATTCAGGTGTTTGCAAACAATATTTTTCAACCTTACTGAATCAGGACAGATGTAGCATGCCATCGTGAATGTTGGCAAAGGTAGACATTACATTAAAAACAAAAATATGCAGAAGGTTGGGCATGAAGGCTCATGCCTCAATTGGAATGCTTGGGAAGCAGAGGCAGGAGGATTGCTTAAGTCCAGGAATTTGAGACCAGACTGGGCAACATAGTGAAACTTTGTCTCTACAAAACATTTTTTTAAAAATAGCCAGGTGTGGTGGTGCATGTCTATAGTCCCTACTGCTTGGGAGGTTCATACAGGAGGATTGCTTGAGCCCAGGAGTTGGAGGCTGCAGTGAGCCGTGAACATGCCACTGCATTCAGAATAAAACCTTGACACAAAAAAGAATAATCCAGGTTTATCCTAGTTATAGTCACTTAATGTGGCCTGTAATTGAAGCAGAAGGTTTTCCTTATATTCATTCTTGGAATTGATCCACTGTACCCGATCTAGGTTTTCCAGTAAAGGAATACTTCACTGTTAATCCCCGACTTGGTCTATTTTCCACCTACTCACACACCTGCTAAATGTCTTCCTGTGCTAATCTTTTTGTGTCCTAAATTCAACTGTTGGCCAGTGACTTGACTTTTTTTCTTTTTTTTTGAGTCAGAGTCTCATTCTGTCACCCAGGCTGGAGTGCAGTGGCACGTTCACAGTCACCCCAGCATCACCCTGATGGGCTCCAGCAAGGCTTCTGACTCAGCCTTCCAAGTAACTGGAACTACAGGCTGTTGATTTTTACTGTAACGACAAGGTCTCACCAAGTTTCCCAGACTGGGCTCGAACCTGTGGGCTCAAGCAATTCATGTGCCTCAGCTTCCCAAAGTGCTAAGATTACAGGCTGAGCCACAGAACCTGGCCAACTTAACTTTTTAACTACCAGAATCTGGTCAACCCAAAAACGAAAACACTTCACAGAATGGAGTTGAATCATGGACACATAAAGAAAATATTTCTCTTCTGAATGTTTAAGAAACGACTTTCAATATTTGAGGAATTTGTGTTGAGGTTTGCTGCTGTCAATATTTACTGGTTCCTTGATAGTTTTAAAGAAATTTGTGTCAAGACTTTCATGAGCCCTCAAATTTGTGACTACATTGATAGCATATAATATCTACAAACCAATGTGATAAACTAGAACACATGAGTTTCTTGTGCTATTAGAGCCTTAAGATTTCTAGTGATATGTTAATAAAATAATAAACAATGTAACTCCTTCCCACACATCAATCTTGCAGTGGGCTTAAAATTTACCTCACCACAACAAATTGCAGGTTACTATGTGTCATGAACCATGCAGGTTATCTGGGAATAGTAAAATCTCTATGAAACTTGCAATCACCAAAGTTTTACTTTGTACAGCACATGTTTTTATAATAAAAATCAAAGATTCAGCTACTTAATACTATAATAATAAAGCAAGCAACATTAATTGAGTATTACTTCATATAAGAGATTATGCCAAGCACTTTGCATGTACTAAGGTATAATTATCTCCCCAATTTACAGATAAGGAAAATAAAACACAGAGAGAGACTTCCTCAGGCTCTGAGAGTCACCTGCTTGGAAATGGTGGGCAAAGATTGAAGGAAACTTGTCTGAATCTGATGGTTGTGCTGTCAACTACAAGGCTGCTGTATGTAACAAAGTATCGAAACTTGGATAACTTAAAGCAACAGAAAATTGTATTGTCTGACAGTTCTGAAATCCAGAGGTTTGAAATCAAGGTGTCAGTAAGGCCATGCTCTCTCTGAGGGCTTTGGGGGAAAAGTCCTCTTGCCTCTTCTAGCTTCTCGCATTTGGGGGCAATGCTTGGCAATGCATGGGCTATAAATAATCATTCCAGTAGTGTCGCCATCTCTCTTTACATCCTTTTTCCCTCTGTACATGGCTCTGTTGTCAATTTTCCCTTTTTTATAAGAACACTAGTTATATTGAATTATGGTTCAACTTAATAACCTCTATTGAACTTAATTACCTCTGCAAAGACCCTGTTTCTAAATAAGGTTATATCCCAAGCTACTGGAGATTTGGGTTGCAACATATCCATAACAGCTGTCTTCTAATATTTATGCTTTTTCTCCTTTAAAATATATGAAACCATATTGAAATGTGAAACGTTGTCAGAAATGGCATCTGAAAATATGATAACCCAAAATACTTCCCTTTAAATAGAAGTTAAGGTGTATATATAAATCTGCTTAAAAATAAGAATCTCTTAGCTATTATAGGAGGGGAGAAGGAAAGGAGTGAAAACACTGCACCTGAGTTGCCTGATTATTAGCTTGCCCTTTCATATTCATTTAAGAATCCAGGAGCTGAGATCTGCAAAGGTGTCATGTCTAGAACTTCAGAACACTTCCTTCCTCCAAATTAAGTCTGGAGCTGGGACAGCGTCTCATGAACAACTGCGCACACATAATTATTTCTTTGCCCAAAATAGTTTGTGCCAGAATTTAATAGTGGAAAACCTGTCCATGCCGTTCTCATTAGAGAAAACTGATCCAACATGATTATTTTCAAGTTTGCTTAATATTCCCTACTAATGAGTAGATGGGACATGATGAGAAACTCCTTACTAGCTGGTAGGTTTGGCTTATTCCAAACAGTTGTGTTCCTGCAATGTCTAATGTCTTGGCAATAGAAAAACAAAAACAAAAACTTGTCTTCATAAAAATAGTCATTACCTAATTTATTTGCTGAAAATTTGGGGTAAAACTTTAAAATATACTTTCTAAAAGCTATTATGCGGAAAAAGCCTTGGTATGCAGATAGTAAAAGTAACAAAGTATAACAAAGTAACAAGAAAAAAGATTGTTGCATTTGGAAGTTTCTTGTGTTTATAATGTTACTCAAACTTGCATGGATGTCAGAACGCTATCTCATCTTTATTTTTCCCACAATCTTAGGAGGACCAAATACACTCTAGAAATAATTCATTCTCTTTTCCTAGAACATTTGCACAATGAAAGAATTTGCATTTCAAAGGGGAGCTGCAAAATTTTACAGAAATGTGCACATCAACCAAATGTTAAGCTAAAATGATTCCCAACACAGCACAATATTGAAGAGAAAAAATAAAAACAAAGTACCTCTTAATGTTGAAAAACATTGGGAAAAAGGACTTAGGCATCCCCACTGAGAGATTCACAAACCTTTGGCACAGTAAAACTTTGAGAAATTCTACAGTGAAGAAACCAGTTCTCTCTCTCTCTCCCCCGTCCCCTTTTAAATCTAGTGTTTTTAAAAATCATTTGTCTAGAGAGCCAGATATTATTTTATTTAATATTCATTAACATCTCATATCCTAGAAAAAGAACAAGCCTTTTTCATTTTAAAATAGCTCCTAAGACTCATTTTAGTCCAAGAATAAGTTGAATGTGCCCCAATCTCTGCTCTGCCTGAATTTGAGTATCGGGTGATTTCCTGTTTCTTTTGTACTCTCTGCATTAAGACGGGAAGAAATCTTGCATTATAATTTATACTTTGACTATAATTCAGGAGAGCCAGCACAAACTCTCCTAGAGATTTCCATTTGGAAGTCTTTGATCTCCCAAAAACGTATCTACTATTTTAGCAATTTCAAGCCCTATCAGCCAGGATACAAGATTTGAGGTCTTTTCGGGGAAGGGGGAAGGCCAGGGAGAGGAGGGGGAGAGGTGTGCAACATGGCCTCCTCTTCCTCCAGCCATGCCTTTTCTCGAACATTCAGACCTTGGTGTGCCCTACGCTCTGCTGTCACAACACGCGTCTGGCACCCTCGCTAACACCCACCATCACCGTTTCATCTGTGAATGGCCGCTTGCACTTCGGGTCTAAGTGGAAACGCTATTCCCCCCCAGCAGGCCACCCTTCAGCACCCAAGTCAGAGTTAAATCTCCTCCCCTTCTGTTCATTCTCATAGCACAAAGATATTTCCTGCCATTTTGACACCGATCACATTTAACAATTGTTCTTTTGCATCTCCCTTTCCCACTTGTGACTTGGTTTTAAGAGTAGGACCAATATTTCAATCAGTTTATCTCAGGGACCTGTCACAGTGCAGTGGACCTTGGGACAATGTGATGTCGAACCGTGTCATCCACTTTTGCACCAATTTTCTGCCACCTCCACCATCCCTGAGACAGAAAGACCAAGCCAACCCATCCTCCTCCTCCTTCTCCTTTTCCTCTTCTTCCTTTTCCTCTTTTCCTCCCCCTCAGCCTACTCAACATGACGATGACAAAGGTGAAGACCTCCAAGATGATCCACTTCCACTTAGTGATTAGCAAACGCATTTTCTCTTCCTTCAGATTTCCTTAATAACATTTTATTTTCTCCAGCTTACTGGACTGTAAGAATGTAGTATGCGATCCGTAGATCATAAAAATACGTGTTATTTGACAAGTTATATTATCAGTAACATTTCTGGTCTACAGCAAACTATCAGTTGTTACAGTTGGGTGGAGTCAAAAGTAGTGTGTGAATTTTTACCCGCACAGATGTCAGCACCCCTAAACCTCAATGATCAACTGTACTCAGCAAACAAAATGTGCCCAGAAAATACCGGTGGGATAGGATTGTCTGTGAAAGGCCACTACAGCTGTATTCGGTCTAGAGTGAAAACCGAGAAACAAGTCGGAGTTGCCAGTGAGGGTCGCTTGGTCTGGCCCCTTTATGTCCTCTGTCTCACCTGATCGTTATTCCTTCGACCTAATTTTTCTCTTCTGCCCTTCTGCTCCCTGGTTAAAAGCAGTGATTGCTTGCATCTCCTCTTCTGGGCTGAATCCTTCTCCCTTCCTATCTCCAACCACTGCCTGACTTGTTGTTTCTACAGACAGGTCATTGTTCCCAACCCTCTTGGCAACCTGAGCCACAGGGAAAGTGCTGGAAACCAGGTACTTGTTCAAGAACCCCAGGGGGTGAGAAAGGAACTCACACAATGAGGATGATTCAAGCAGAATCAGGAAACTGCTGAGCAAGAGGCCTCTAGATGGAGAAAATTAAGTGAGATCTTTTACATTTTAATGTATGTGTGTGTCAGAGGGTAGAAGGCAAAGACGATTATAAATAGTGCACTGAGTCAGCGAGAACAGTCAATATTCAGCAGAAATAAGCATATTATACAAATATTGAGGGGCTTCTCCCAAGATGGTGATGGAGTCTGTCAGAGCATGTAATGAGTGGGTGAAGGCACAAATACGCATGCGAATGTGTCAGTAAGTGGGTGTGCGAGTGTCTGACTGAGTGGAGACACAGGAACAAGGGCCTGAGCTCTCCTGCTAAGGCAATTGCCCAGTGCGGCTACTCGGTTCCCAGTGCAATTCACCGCCAGAGGCAGGCATCTTTTAGGCAACCAAACCCAGAAGAGAGTGGTGAAAAACACCTGCTGTCAGCCTAGCCTTCAGCACCAGATCAGACATCAGCAGTAGGAACTGCAGAGAAAATGCACTGGAGAAACCAGTCACCTAATCCCAACAGAGGATGAGACGCAAGGATGTCCCTACCACATTTGTCCTGGTACCCAAGCAGAGACAGGCTCTGGCCTGTTTATGTAAATAGTGAGGCTACTCTCTGAGACTGAGGGGCTAATCCAGCACCTCTCTGAGGTAGGTCACTGCCAGCCCAAAGAGGATACTCCAGGTGCAGTATCCCCAAAGAGACAGGCCCACAGAGGAGTCCTGGCTGCCCCATCTTCTTAGCTGACATATTTGTGGGTCTATGGTTGCAACTGGAGACAAAGAACCCAGTCAATAGTAGATGAGTGGCGGTGACTTTTAAAGTAACTTTTCTTGGAGGAAGGGGGTTTCAGAGTCTCACTCTGCCACCCAGGTTGGAGTACAGTGGCACCCTCATGGCCACTGCAGTCTTGGCCCACTGGGATCAAGCAATCCTTCTGCCTCAGCGTCCCAAGTAGCTGGAACTGCAGGTACCTGCCACCATGTCTGGCTGATTTTTTAAATCCGTTATGGAGACAAGTTTGCACAAGGTTTACTGGACTGGTCTTGGGTCCCTAGACTCAGGCAGTCCTCTCATTTCTGACCTCTGCCTCCTAGGCTGCTGGGATTACAGGCATGAACCACCATCCCCAGCCTGTGTAGCTCCCTTTCCCAGTCTTCCACAAGACAGATGAGCCAGGTGGGGAGCATCCTGATCAATACACAGAGGGAAAGAGTTGAACACAGACAGATCAGCTGGGGGTGACCCATACCCTCCCCTTCCACCACACAGTGAGCAGGGAGACAGATCTGGAAGTCGGAACTTCCATCTCTCTGCTGTGACACAAGAGCAGAGGCACTTGAGCCATGCCTACAAAGAACTCAAAGCTTCAGAAACTGCCACAAGAGGACATTCAAGGATTACATTAGTTATTTGTTTGTTTGTTTGACTCCTTCCCCTTTTTTCAAGGGCATTTATGAGTGAGAACATCTCATGTTGTCAGTTTTAGTTGCATTTTTTGTTTTGGTTTTCTTAGTTCCTTTTCTTTCCCATGTGTTATTTTGTATCCAGGGGAGATACATATATTCCCACTGCACAGACATACTGTGAGGTAGTGGGAAGTGGGTCCCTGGGGGCACACACTCCAGTCTGTTAACACTGTAATCTGCAGGTGACTTTCGAATTCTCACACTCCTCAACACACATTCAAATGCAAAGCTTCTAAAAGACAGCACAGCTCCTTCCCCCAAATGGCTTTAAAAATGAACAAAATCAGAGGCTTTACCAAAGGAAGAATAAGGGGTTGGGCAAAAAAGGAGTTAAAACTACTCCCTCTCTCACTTAGCAACTAAAGTAAAGAGAAAACAAAAAATTTATCACAAATGAAGATAAACTAAAAATTAAAATTAAAAAAATATGCAGGTATTCCACAAAGTCCAAAAAGAATCGTGCACAAAAATACAGATTTTAGAACTCAAACAATGAAGAGTGCCAAGATCAACTGGTCTCAGGTCACAAATGCAGATATTGAGAAATTGTTAGAATAGATGAATAAGAACCAAGAAGGCAAGAAGAAAACAAGAAAGAATTAGTTACTGAGATGAAAACTATAAATAATACAGCAAATGAAATAAATATTAAACAGATAAGCCTGGAAAGTAGAATTAATCTGGCAGAAGAAAGAAACTCAGAGCATGAAGAACAAAATATGAAACTAATCCAAACAGTTAACAACATAGAGAGGAAACTTTAAAAGATGGAACAAAGTCTTCCAGAGATGTGCAATGATATTAAAAGACTGAACTTATCACTGAGCAGTATCCCAGAAATAGAAAAAAAGAAGGGGAGGAGCAGTCTGGAACAAATATTCCATGAATCATCATCAAAAACAACAAAAAACAAACACTTTCTGAATGGCATCTGAGACAGGACCATCCAAACAAGAGATTCAGCGAATCCCTGAAAGGCACCAAATGAGAAGACGAACTCCTAGACACACAGTAATTTGCTTACACAAAGTAGTTATAAAAAAATCCTAAGGGTAGCAAGAGAGAAAGGTCAGACTACCTACCAGGAAAGATCAACTAGAATAGCACCAGACATATATACAGAAACACTATAAGTTAGAAGAGACTGGAGTTCAAACTTCAAAGTTCTCAAAAATAAAAATTCCAACCAAGAATTTCCTACCCAGCTTAACTAAGCTTCATCAGTGATGGAGAATTAAAATCCTTCCCAGACATTCAATTCCTAAGAGTCTATGCTTCTTCCAGACAAGCTCTACAACAGACACTTAAGAATGTATTAACCACAGAAGAAAGAAAAAACAGAATGACCATGCTCTTCCCAATAATTCAGGAAAACAGAGAACCAACGTAGGATGCATTGTGATTAATTGATAACACACACATATATCAACCCAAAAATCATTTTAAAAAAAAGAAGAAGAAACAAACAAACAACAATAACAACAACTTTATAAGAACCTCATCACAGGGATAAACTCTCACGTCTCAATAGTCAGCCTGAATGAGTGTGGACTCAATACACCACTGAAAAGACATAGAATGACAAACTGGATTAAAAACCATGACCCATCAATATGCTGTCTCCAGGAGACACATCTCACCAGACTGTACACTCACAGACTCAAAGTTAGAGGATAGATAACAAATTTTCAGGCGAATGGAACACAAAAGAAAACAAGAGTCACAAACTTAAGATCAGACAAAATAGCATTTAAACTATCAAAATTTTAAAAAGATATGGAAGGACACTACATAATGATAGGAGGTTCAATCTATCAACAAAAAAAACCCATCCTAAACCTATATGCACCTAACAAAGGAACACTAACTTTTATAAAACAGCTACTAAACAAACTAAAAAAGATATTTGCTGTCATAGTTTGGTACTTAAATACCCAACTAACAACCATAGATAGATCTTTGAGGCAAAAAAAAATCAATAAGGAGATCCAGAACCTCAACATGACGCTTGACCAAAAACACCTAATAGATACCTTCAAATCACTTCACTCTACAACTATGGAATATACAGTCTACTCATCATCACATGGATCATACTCCAAGATTTACCAATCCTTGGCGATAAATCAAGCATAAACAGTTTTATAAAATTGAATACTGCCATGTACCTTCTCAGATGATAGTGAATCAATATCAACACCAACAAAATTCCCTCAAGACCCACAAAGACATGGACATTAAACTGCATGATGTTGAAAAACCCCTGAGTCAACATGGAAAGCAGATATTAAAAGAGTCCTGAGAACAAATGAAAATACAGACACATCTTACCAAAATCTCAGGGATGCCATGAAAATTCAGTACTAAGAAGGGAATTTATATCTCTATGAACACACATCAAGAAAATATAAAGATCACATATTAACACCCTAAAAAAATCATCTAAGGAATTTGGAAAGGCAAGACCACCAAAACCCTAACTTCAGCAGAAGAATCCAGGTCACCACAGGTAAAAGTCCAAATATGGTACATGAAGACAAAAGCATCATAGAAAATAAATCAATAAAACAAAAAGCTGATTCTTTGAAAGAATAAACAAGATTGATGGACCTCTAGCCAGACTGACCAAGAAAATAGAAAAAGTCCAAATAAACACAATCAGAAATGCAAACGTTCAAGACACAGCTGACCCCAAGAAATACAAAAGATTATCAGAAATTACTATGAACACCTGTATGGAAAAAAACTCAAAAAACTAAATGAAGTAGAAGAATTTCTGATATCACATAACATCCCAAGGTTGAAAGAAGAAGAAATTGAGACCCTAAATAAACTAATAACAACAAAGGAAATTGATTCTGTCATAAGATAACTACCTACCAAAATAAGTTCTGAACCAGATGGCTTTCCAGCAGAATTCTATGAAACATAACCAGAGGAGCTAATACCAATCTGACTGAAAGTACTCCTGGCAATCAAGAGAGCTGGAACTCTTGAAAATAACCTCACACTGATACCTAAACCAGGTAAAAATCCAACAAAGAAAGAGAACTACAGGCCAATATCCTTGATGAATATAGATGCTAAAATTCTTAATAAGATTCTAGCAAATTGGATACAACAGCACATTGCTAAAAATTTTTATCCACCATGATCAAGAAGGCTTCATCTCCAGGATGCAGGGCTGGTCCAACATTCACAAGACCATAAATGTAATTAAATCCATCAACAGATGTAAAAACAATAACCACATGATTATATCATTAGGTGCAGAAAAATCTTTTGACAAAATTCAACATCCTTCTTGATAAAAAACCTTGAACACCTAGGAATAGAAGGAACATACCATAAAATAATAAGAGCCACCTACAATAAACCCACAGTCAACATATTTCTAAAGGAACAAAAACTGGAAGCATTTCCCCTGAAAACCAGAACAAGACAAGGCTGCCCACTCTCATACCTCCTGTTCAACATTGTGTTGGAACTAGATAGTGGAATCAAACAAGAGGAGGAAATCAAGGATATCCAAATAGGAAAAGAGGAAGTTAAACTCTTCCTCTTTGCTGATGATATGATCCTATACCTTGAAAACCCAAGAGAATCTGTCAAAAACTTGCTTTCACCAATAAAAGACTCTGGCAAAGTCTCAGGGTACAAGATAAATGTGCAAAAGACGGTCACATTCTTATACACCAACAACAAGCAGGCAGAGAAACAAATAAAAAGTATGATTCGCTGGGCTTGGTGGCTCAGCCTGTAATCCTGCACTTTGGGAGGCTGAGGTGAGTGGATTGCCTGAGCTTGTGGGTTCGAGACCTGCCTGGGCAACTTGGTGAGACCTCATCTCTACAATAAATCAAAAATCAGCCAGTCATGGTAGCGCGTGCCTGTAATTCCGGCTACTCGGAAGGCTGAGGTGGAAGGATAGCCCAAGCCCAGCAGGTCGAGGCTGCGGTGGCCGGGAGCAGCCACTGCACACCAGCCTGGGTGACAGAGCGAGAATCCAACTCAAAAAATTAAAAAAATAAAAAGAGTGATTCAATTCACAATAGTCACAAGAGAAATGGAATATCTCAGCATCTTGCTGACCAGAGAGGTGAAAGACCTTTACAACGAAAACTACAAAACTCTGCCTAAAGAAATCAAAGACACAAACAAATGGAAAAAGATTCCATGCTCATGGATTAGAAGAATCAACATTGTCAAGATAACCACCCTACCAAAGGTAATCTACATCAACACAATACCTTTTAAATTACCATCAACATTCTTCTCCGACCTGGAACGGACAATACAGAAATTAATATGAAAACATAAAAGACCACAAATAGCCAAAACAATCCTTCACTAAAGAAATAAAGGAGGAGAAATCACACTTCCAGACTTTAAACTTTACTATAAGGATACGATAATCAAGACAGCCTGGTACTAGTACAAGCACAGGCATATAGACCAATGAACCAGGAATGATCCTGGAACCAAAGCTTCAGTTTCTCAACCAATTCATCTTCATCAAAGCCCCTACCAACAACCACTCCCTAATGGAAGAGAACCTATTCAGTGAATGGTGCTGGGAAAACTGGGTAACCACATGCAGAAGATGAAACAGGGCCCTTACCCATCACATGTTCAAAAATCAACTCTAAATATAGTAAAGATCTAAATACAAAACCTCAAACTAAAAAATCTTTAAAAAATACAGGAGACACCCTTACAGCAGTCGAACTAGGCAATCAATTCCTGATAAAAATCACAAATGCTCATGCTGTAAAAGATAAGATAGACAAGTGAGACCTCATCAAACTGAAAAGCTTCTACAAAGCACAGGAAATCATCAAGAGTGTGGGGAACCAGCCCACAGAATGGGAAAAAAAATTTCCGACTGTATATCTGACAAAGGCCTAACATCCAGGATCTACAAGTAACTCAAATGTGCCAAAGGGGGAAAAAATCAGCCCTATTAAAAAGTGGGCAAAAGGTATGAATAGACACTTCTCAAAAGAAGACATAAGGGCAGTTAACAGATACATTTAAAAAAATTCAGGCTCACTAATCATCAAAAAAATACAAATCAAAACCACACTGAGATAACACCTAACTCCAGTCAGGATGGCCATCATCAATAACTCAAAAAACAACAGATGCTAGAGAGGATGCAGGAAAAAGGGAATGCTTCTACATAATTGGTGGGAGTATAAACTAGTATAACTTCTGTGGAAAACAGTGTGATGATACCTAAAAGATCTACAAACCAATCTTCCAAATAACCTAGCAATCCCCATTCTGGGAATATACCTGGAGGAGCTCAAATCATTTTATAAAAAAGATACCTGCACATGCACATTTGTTGCAGCACTACTCACAATACCAAAAATATGGACCCAACTGTGCTACCCATCAAAAGTGGGCTGGATTTCAACAGTTTTGTACATAAACACAGTGGAATTCTATGTAGCCATAAAGAAGGATAGAATTATGGACTTTGCACAACTTGGATGGATTTAGACTCTCTAATATTTAGTGATCTATCACAGAAACAAAAAACTGAGTACCACAAGTCCTCCCTCATAAGCGGACCCTAAACATTGACCATAATACTATAAGAAAGAGATTGGCAATAGTGGGATACTGCCAGGGGAGGGAGGGGGAACATAACATCAGTAAGGGTACCCAATCTCAAGCCAGACGAAGTGGGGACCAAAGGGCGATTCAAAGTTTACCTGTAAAATGACCACTTATCTTTTTAATCCTGAATTGTACCCCACATCTTTAAAAGAAATATATATTTTTTTAAAAAGAATAATATAATAAAATTTAAAAAAAAACAAATTTGGTTTGTCCATGTAAAAGCAACATACTATTTGCAATAGCATTTATACTAATTGCAATAATATACATGCTTAATTACCATGCAGGTAATTTTTGAGGACTATTAATTTTAAGATGGAGAAAAATAAACCGTATTGAAATAAGGAACTTATCTGTTCTGCCCACACAACGTTGCTAATTATTTTTAAGCCACATACAGACATACTTATAAGAGAGAAGGGAAGAAAAGAGCATGTGGGAATTTAGACAGTTTACACAAATGAAGAGTTCAGATGTGTGGAAAATTTCCATAACAAATTTAAGGAGAAAATACAGGCTACATCTGTGTATGACAGGAGAAAAGATGAAAATTGTATACAAAATAGATAAATATGATTGATAGTTTAGAGCATGGATGACGTGTTGATAGAACCATTGTACAGACATTTTAAAATGTGAATAGATGCAGAGATAGATAAAAAGATGGGTAACATAATTAGCAAACCAGGTCTACAGCCAGCCATTTTCATTTCCATTTAATAGACAAAAAATAAAATGCATTGATAGGATTGAATTGCCAAATAGCACGTGCTACATAGCTTTCCCAGGATACCAGAAAATATTATTACAAAATAAGGAGTTCCAGACTTTCTATTTGCATGTTCAGAGGGATTTT
This sequence comes from Carlito syrichta, assembly GCF_000164805.1. NCBI lineage: Eukaryota > Metazoa > Chordata > Mammalia > Primates > Tarsiidae > Carlito > Carlito syrichta. The sequence continues at coordinate 223,898 of NW_007233541.1, read as the reverse complement.
CAGCTTCCTAGGAGTAATCTCGTCTACACAAACATTCAGCATGTACTTTGCTGGAGACTGCTCCAAATCTTGGTAGCAAATCCTTTGCAGAATTCTGCATTGATATCACAGAAACTTTTCCCTTTCAAAATTCTCAAGGCCTTAAAATTAGAATCTGCCACCAGATTGACTTGACAATTCAAACATGTTCTAGGAGATCCACAGTAAAGCACATAATAGCTACAATGGTAGAATTTATTAACATTAATACATTTGAATTCTAGGGTAGATGCTGCTAGCAAATGTTTGTAAGAAACAAACTCTGTTTATTTGTAGCAAAGTGTTTATGACAAGAATAGGTCCTCTTTGTAAAACTTTTTTCTTGAACAGATAAATTGTAACAGGAAGCAAAATAGCAAATGAGAAAAAAAAAACTGTTTCAATATGAGTCCTGTATTTTAACAAGCAATTAATCAGAATGGGAATATATTGTTGAAAAGTATGAATTACTTTACTTAATCTTCATCTATGGTAGATAACATAGTTTTCTAACTTTAAAATCCTCAGAAATGGTAAACAAAAAAGATTTTAGTGCAAATATTCTAGTTATGTTTTTGAATTATGGCTCCTTTAAGTGTTTTTTCAGTTTTATAAATAGCTGAAATAATCATTTTTTCTTTCTTTTTTTTCTCTCTTTTTATTTTTTCTTTTATTTCTTTTGAAGGTATGAAATCCAAGACATTAGATGAAACTTTGGGTTTGGCTAGTTATTTTCTTCTTTGCAAAAACCATCAAGCTGAAATTAATTCTAACCAATCAACCCCAAAATAAAATGTGGGTCTTCTAAAACAGGTCCTAGACCACTGGTTCTCAATCATGGTCACTGCACATTAGAATAACCTGGGAAGTTTTGAAAAAATATTCTGATCTGAGTAGCAGTAGTATAACTTAAAAGTAGCTAGGTCTGGTAATTACCACCCTCAACCAGTTGTTTTCAAACTTAGGTAGGAAGACGGGAAAGGCTGACACTGAGAATTTTAAAAGAATCACCTTTCAGATGCACAATGCCCACATTTTCTTTTCTCTGTCTGATATGCCTGAGGATATGATTGGAGTTGAGACATCATGGTGGGTTTTCTTTCCCCTTTCTTCTTTCACAACCTCCCTTCAGAAAGTTCCCCTCACACCCATCTGGAATCTTCCAACAAAAATGAATTGCCCTGAGGCATATAAGCTCTGGAGGAGCAAACAGAACATTCATAATACTGGTCACAGAAGGTTCTTTCATTCCAAAAATAATGATTATTATGCCCACTCAGCTCATTAAGAGACATGTTTACTTATTAAGTTTAGGTAACTATATATCAAAAATTAAATATGTATGCATATCGATTTGATCAATTGTACACTGATTATAATTAGAGAGATAACTCAATGAAGGAAAACATAACAGAGCCTTACATAGTAGCAATATTAATAAATGAAAGTATATTTCTATGTATACTCACATTGGTGTTGCAGAGATATTTGTTAGGGTGATTAGTAAAAGACTTCCAGGCACAAATATACTTTACAATAGGATAAAATCCTGTGAGAGTAGATGCAATTTCAAAAGAAATGGGAATAATGCACATTTTGTATTGTCAAAGAATAGTTTGCACATATAATAAAATTCATTCATTTAAAGTCTAGAGGTGGAGAACATTGTAGTTAAGTACAGCCATGTGTCTTCCACTTGAATGGCACGTGAAAGAGTACCATCACACTAATGCTTTTGAAATAAGCTAAATCAGTTAATAAAATCAATTTGTTAGCAAAATAATAATATTAACCAGCTCACTCCATTTTGTTTAAAAACTTTCATCTTAGTTACCTGCCTGACCTAAGAATCAATGCCTACGTGTGATGACAGTAATGTTCCCATGACCACAGACCCCAGCTTTGTCTCCTTTGGGCAGGTTATGCTGACCGTTGCTTGCTGACCGTTCCAGAATTCCTTCGCCATAAGTTCCATTGATTGTATGCTTTGTTAACTGAAATCAAATGTTACGCTTTGACATTTTCATAGTTTGTTCTTATATTCTGTTAATGACCTAAGATAACTCCACTGTATAACGATTCATCTTCCCTGTCTCTATGTAACTACCTTAAACTATATCTTAATAGCAGAACTCCAGGGATTTTCTGGGCACCGGCTATACCTAGGACATGAAATTAATCAAAGCTCCCTAACAATTGAAGTTCCCATTTTGTTTGTCAAGTTGTTAGTTAATAGTTGCTATGGTCACTAAATTGCCATGTAGCCAATGCTGCAAATTTTACCTACAAAAACTGGTCACAAACTGCACCAATTTGTCAAGAGTTTTCGTTCCTACTCTTGACCTGTGCATTTAATAAATTCATAATTAATTAAACTCAACTTGCTGGCGTAGTTTCTTCTAGCTTACTTGGTCATAACACTTTCTCCTATCCTCCCAGTCAGTCTCCTTGCCTGACCCTAGGGACAGGCAACCCAAGGGAAAGGTAACATTCACTGATTTTTTTTTTAACTTTACCACTAATTTTCAGTTTGCTATTTTTTGTTCTAGTTATTTTTTTTTCTTTTTTTAAATTTTAATCAATTTTAATGATATTGTGGGGTACAGTTAAGTGTTAGGTATATAAATATGCTCCGTTCAGGCACCCTTGTTGATAAGAGGTGTCTCCCCGTTCCCAGACAGATATTTGCTACCATTAATCCCATCTCCCTTCCCCTCCCACCCCCATAGTTTCCCACCACTGTCAGTCATTTTCTTATAGTATTACGTTGGATGTTCAAAGTCCAC
>NW_007233541.1:220538-221006 GCF_000164805.1 Carlito syrichta | reverse complement strand
CATTGCGGGGTCATATGGGAGGTCGATATTTAGAGCTTTTAGGAATCGCCACACTGCTTTCCACAGAGGTTGCACTAGTTTACACTCCCACCAACAGTGTAGAAGTGTTCCCTTTTCACCACATACTCTCCAGCATCTGTTATTTTTTGAGTTATTGATAATGGCCATTCTGACTGGAGTTAGGTGGTATCTCAGTGTGGTTTTGATTTGCATCTCCCTGATGATTACTGAAGTTGAACATTTTTTCATGTGTCTGTTGGCTGCTCGGATGCCTTCCTTTGAGAAGTGTCTGTTCATATCTTTTGCCCATTTTATAATGGGGTTGTTTGTTTTTTGTGTTTGTTTCAGCACATTTGAGTTCCTTGAAGATCCAAGATGTTAAGCCTTTGTCAGACCTGGAGTTGGCAAATACTTTTTCCCAGTCTGTAGGCTGTCTCCCTGCTCTCTGGATGGTTTCTTTGGCTTTGC
>NW_007233541.1:219357-220513 GCF_000164805.1 Carlito syrichta | reverse complement strand
ATTTAGGTCTCTGATCCATTTAGTGTTAATTTTTGTGTATGGGGATAGATAGGGGTCCTGTTTCAATCTTCTGCATATGGTCAGCCAGTTTTCCCAGCACCATTTGAATAGGTTCTCCTCTCCTCAGGGGTAGGTGGTGGAGGCTTTGTCGAAGATGAGTTGATTAAGAAATTGAGGTTTTGTTTCTGGACTCTCAATTCTATTCCATTGATCTATATGCCTGTTCCTGTACCAATACCAAGCTGTTTTGGTGATTGCAGCTTTATAGTAAAGGTTGAAGTCTGGTAATGTGATACCACCTGCTTTGTTTTTTTGACTGAGGATTGTTCTAGCTATTCTTGGTCGTTTGTGTTTCCATATGAATTTCTGTATTTTTTTTTCTAGGTCTGAGAAGAATGTTGCTGGTAATTTGATGGGTAGTGCATTAAATCTGTAGATTGCCTTAGGTGAAATGGACATCCTCACAATGTTGATTCTTCCAATCCATGAGCATGGTATATTTTTCCACTTGTTTGTGTTATCTTTGATTTCTTTGAGCAGAGTTTTGTAGTTTTCATTGTAAAAGTCTTTCATGTCACTGGTTAGGAAGATGCCAAAGTATTTCTTTCTTTCTTTTTTTTTGTGGCTATTGTGAATGGGATTGTGGTTTTTATTTGAGTTTTTGTTTGTTTATTATTGGTGTAAAGAAATTCGATTGTCATTTGCACATTTATTTTATATCCTGAGACTTTGCCAAAGTCCTTTATCAGTGTAAGGAGGTTTTTGACAGATTCTCTTGGGTTTTCAAGGTACATGATCATGTCATCTGCAAAGAGAGATAGCTTGACTTCCTCTTTTCCTATTTGAATTCCCCTGTTTCCCTTCTCTTCTCTGATTGCTTTAGCCAGGACTTCCAATACTATATTGAACAGGAGGGGTGAGAGTGGGCATCCTTGTCTTGTTCCAGTTTTCAGGGGAAATGGTTCCAGTTTTTGCCCATTTAGGAGTATGTTGGGTGTGGGTTTCCCGTAGATGGCTTTTACTATTTTGAGGCACGTTCCCTGTATGCCTAACTGTTTGAGGGTTTTTAATCAAGAAGGGGTGCTGGATTTTATCAAAAGCTTTTTCTGCATCTAATGATATAATCATGTGGTTTTTGTTTTGACATCTGTTGATG
>NW_007233541.1:218151-218889 GCF_000164805.1 Carlito syrichta | reverse complement strand
CCAGGGATTTTTTTTTTTTTTGGTAGGTAGTTTTCTTATTATGTAGTTAATTTCCTTGATTGTTATTGGTCTATTTAGGGCCTCAATTTCATCTTGTTTCAACCTAGGCAGGTTGAGTGATGACAGAAAGTCCTCCATTTCTGAAAGGTTTTCAAGTTTGTTTCCATACAAGTGTACATAGTAGTCTGAAATGATCTTTTGTATTTCTTTAGGATCAGATGTGACTTCATCTTTTGTGTTTCTGATTGTGATTATTTGGGCTTTTTCTCTCTTTTTCTTGGTCAGTCTAGCTAGGGGACCATCGATCTTGTTTATCCTTTTGAAGAACATGCTTTTTGTTTCATTGATTTTTTTGTATTATCTTTCTGTCTTCTATGTCCTGGATTTGGGCTTTTATTTTGGTGATCTGGATTCTTCTATTGAAATTAGGGTTTTTGTGATCTTGCTTTTCCAGCTTCCTTAGGTGGCTTCTTAGGCTGCTAATTTGTGACCCTTCTATTTTCTCCATGTGCATTTGTAGGGATAAAAATTCCCCCTCTTACTACAGCTTTCATGGCATCCCAGAGATTTTGGTAAGATGTTTCTTCATTTTCATTTGTTTCTAGGTATCTTTTAATCTCGGTTTTGATTTCATCATTGAACCAGAAGTTGTTTAGCATCGTGCTGTTTAGTGTCCATGTCTTTGTGGGTTTTGGGGGGACCTTGTTGGTGTTAATGCTTATTTTTATTCCACTGTGG
>NW_007233541.1:210306-218131 GCF_000164805.1 Carlito syrichta | reverse complement strand
AAAATTTCAGTCCTTTTAAATTTGCTTATGCTTGACTTATGGCCAAGTATGTGGTTGATCTTAGAGTACGTTCCATGTGGTGATGACTAGAATGTGTATTCTGTGGTCTTTGGATGGAGGGTTCTGTAGGTATCAATTAAGTCCATTTGATCAAGAGTCACATTGAGATTTCAGATCTCATTGTTGATTTTTTGTCCTGGTGATCTGTCTAGGGTTGTGAGTGGGGTACTAAAGTCCCCACCTATGATGGTATTGGAGTCAATATCTTTTTTTAGTTTATCTAGGAGCTGCTTTATGAAAGTTGGTGCTCCTATGTTGGGTGCATATATGTTTAGGATGGATATTTCTTGCTGATGGATTGAACCTTTTATCATTATGTAGTGGCCTTCTGTATCTTTTTTAATTTTTGATAGCTTAAAGGGTATTTTGTCTGAGATTAAGATCACAACTCCTCCTTTCTTTTGTGTTCCATTCGCCTAAAAATTTGTTTACCATCCTCTTACTTTGAGTCTGTGAGTGTCCTTTCTAGTGAGGTGAGTCTCTTGAAGGCAATAGATTGTTACCTGGTGATTTTTTATCCATTTTGCCATTCTATATCTTTTCAGTGGTGCATTTAGTTCATTCACATTCAAACTAATTATTGAAATGTGAGAGTTGATCCCTATCATAATGTTCTTACAGAGTTGTTGTTCTTCCTGTTTGTGTGTTGTCTTTCTTTTGGTTTTAGAGTTGGATCATGTGTGTTTTTAATCTTTTGCCTGTACTCTTGTGAAGAACGTTGTTGTTCTTTTTTCCTTTTCTTCTGTGTTCAATACTTTCTTAAGTGTTTATTGTAGAGGTGGCCTATGGCAGCGTAGGTTCTTAGGGATTGGATATCTGGAAAAGATTTCAATTCTCCCTCACTGATGAAGCTTAGCTTGGCTAGGTAGGTTATTCTCATTTGAAATTGTTTATCTTTTAGAACTTTGAAGATAGGGCTCCAAACTCTCCTAGCCTGGAGGGTTTCTGTAGATAAAACTGCTGCTATTCTAATTGGTCTTCCTTGGTAGGTAGTCTGACCTTTTTCTCTTGCAGCCTTTAGGATTTTTTTTTATACCTACTTTGTTTAGGCAAATTGTTATATGTCTGGGAGATGGTCTTCTCATTTGTTGTCTTGCAGGGGTTCTCTGAATCTCTTGTGTTTGAATTTTTTCATCCTTGATGAGATGAGGGAAGTTTTCTTGAATGATTTCATGAAATGGTTGTTCCAGTGTGGCCTCTGTTTCTCTCTCTGCCTCAGGAAGGCCAATTATTCAGGTTGGATCCCTTGAAGTGGTCATTCATCTCTTGAAGGTTTTGTTCTGTCTTTTGGAGCTTCTTTTCTATGCTTTTGACAGTTTGGGTTAGTTCTGTGTTTTGGTCTTCGAGTTCTGAGATTCTTTCTTCTGCTTGGCTAATTCTGCTTTCCATGCTTATTAGTTTGTTATTTATTTCCATCACAGTATTCTTTACTACTGTTATTTCTGACATCAGCTCCTTCCTGTTTTCCACTTGTCTCTCCTCAATTTTTAAAATTCTCTCTATTAATGTCTTGATGTCTGGGTTTGTTGCATGTGACCAGTAATTCTGAAGGCTCTTCATTGTTTGTTTTCCAGAATCTGTTTTCCCAGTGTCTGATCTCCCAGGGGTCTGTGTGAGACCTATATTCTTCTTTTGGTGTTTCTTCATTTATGTGGTTTTTCCCCCTCCCTACTTTTTCCTTCCCTCCATGTCACTGTCTTCTTTAATTTTGTTATTCAGGGGTGGAGGGTTGTTTTTACTTCTGTTTGTTCAATCTCCTATTCTTGTTTATGTATTTCCTCTTACTTTGTTTAATTCTGGAGTTACACTGTAGGTTGGGGGTGGTCCTTTTTGGAGTTTGGAGATTTACTTAAGGGGGGGAGCTGTGATTCAAAATCTATCTGCAGGTCCTAGTATCCACCGACAGGTGTATGAATAATCTGAAACCCACTTCTCACTGCCTTGGAATCTGTCTGCAGTGGGGTTGTAGGTTTACTCCCTGAAATAAAATGTGGTTAACAGAGGGAAAAGAATGGAGCAGGCAGTTGGGGGGAGAGTGGGGGGTGGAGAGAGAGAGGAGTAAGGGTGAAAACAGACGAGTGTACCAACAAGTGGAGAGAGAGACAAAAATTGAAACATATAAAAAGAATAGACCATGGCTACAAACTAACCAACTCCCACACACACACAAAAACTAAAACATACAATGTTGCTAACATACAAGCTTACCAACCTCCTTATTGGTGTGCTATTCCTCTATACAAAGATATGGCTTACAGAGAGAAGAAAATAAAAGCAGGGAAAAGAAGGAGAAAAACAGGGTGGGGAACAAAACAGAAGGAATAGAATCAAGTCAGTAGACGAACAGAACCAATCAAGCACACTCTGAGACTTTTCGTTCAAGTCGAATGTCCTTTCAGCTCTGATTTCCAGCTGTCTTTTCAAGCTAGTAAGTTTGTTCAAGGTTAGGCTCAGTTGCCCCTGGCCTGCTGTGAAGGGCAGTTCAGATCACCACTCAGTTCCCCACTGCCCAGATCTGACCTGTGTCTGTCAGGCTTCCATTTTTCCCCTTTCGGTGTTGTTACTTTGAATCGCCATCAGGGGGTGTTATCCCTCTCGCCACATGGTCTTTATCACAGCTGATCGCCCACCCCTAAGGGAGGGAGATGTTGCCTGGAGGCACACAGGAGGAGACCCACGGCCTGGCAGCATGTCCAGTGGTAGTGGACCTCAGCAGATCTTGCTCACAGGGGCTTCAAGGTCTGGAGTCATGGATCGCCTCAGGCATGGGCCGTGGGATGGGTAATGGCTGCCTTGGCGGTGGCGGCTGTGGCTCACCTCAGGCACTGACGATGTGGAATGGCTGTTTAGGCGGTGGCGGCGGCGGCGGCGGCGGCGGCGGCGGCTGGCCTCAGGCACAGGCAGAGTGATGTGCAATGGCTGCCTCAGAGGAGGCGGTGGTGGCGGCTCACCTCAGGCACTGGCAATGCGATGTGGAATGGCTGCCAGCCATGGCGGCTGCGGCAGCAGCGGCAGCCACAGTAGCTGTCCCGACCACGCTGATGCCTCAGCAAGGTCTACGGCTGAGCTCCGAGTGAGGAACAGGCTGCCGACGATGGGATCTGCAGCCTCCGGGGAGAGAGCCAGAGTCTCTTTGTGATCTCCTGGGTGGAGAGTCTCACAGACCAAGCCGACCCGTCGCCATCTTACCGGAAGTCCCGTCTGTTCCAGTTCTACAATGTTCCCCTCTTTCACTGGGTTTTAATTTTTAGTATTATTGTTTTTATTTCATATAGTTCTCTTTGGTTCTCTATCAAATATATTTGATCATTCTTTATTGTTTTATGTCCCTTATTTTTTTGTTTTTTACACATATTTATGTTTACAGAAATAGAAGAGGCTTAACAGGGTACTTAAATGGGTTAAACACGTATTTTATATTTTGAAATGAAAAATTACAATATCTGAAGAGTTTAAGGGTCATTTTCTGCTGGCTCTTGCTCATAGTACTTTGTTTCCTTGTGTGCCTAGTTATTATTATGGGAAGCATTTAAGACAAGATGAAAGTGAGTTTCTATAAAAACTGCATTTGCTTCTGCCAACTGCCTGGAGGCCCTGTCGGTCAACATCCATTTTAATTCAAATTTTTGGATACGAAAGTTAACAAATTTAGGCTGCAAAACAGCAGGAGTCAATTTGGTGTTTCCAAATGTTCACTGATGATTCTTCTTCCTCTTGTCAGTCCCATGTTTTGAGCTAGCTGATCTCTTTTGCAATCCCGCTTGGCAGTGGCAGAGATTATTTCTGAATCACCATTATACAGTCAGCTAACTTTATGAGGTAAAGATTTCATATTAGATTCCCTACCTTTAGCAGGCACTGAACTCTGTCACTGTTTCCCCAAAACTTTGAGAGGTTTACAAAGCACAGTCCAAGCTCTCAGACCCAGAAAATGCCCTCCTGTGAAAGTTGGTTTCACTGTTTTCTTTGTTTCTCTGGACTCCTGTCTTTGATTAGTTTTGTTAACCCAAGTCCTTACTCTCCTACAGCACAGAAGTTCGTTAAAGGTCATTAATATTTAAAGGATTATTCTTTCTCCAGTGAGTGTTTATTCAGGTATTTAATCTACAATATTACTGAAAATGAATGTCATCAATAGAGTTCTAATTTATTTTAAACTGCAATTCTGCCATTCTCTATTTTCATTTGGATTCTTCTCTTCATCTTACTTACACAAATTAGGCAAGTAGAAAATTGGACTGAGTTCGACAAACAAAAGGAAACTTTAAAAAAGTAATCAATATCGAATTTGTGTACCTAAACATTCCATTATTTCTGTAAATTTGATTTTCAGCTTTCTGAGTTTGCATCGCTTACTCTTCTTGAATATTTTCTCAAAAAATTGTATAAATTACTGCAATGTCTCCTTTTAAAGATTTTTTTGCTAATTACTTAGTCTAAATCTTTTAAGACTGTAGTTTCCTTCCTCTCAATGATTTTATGTGGTGAATACTCATGAAATATTCTTACCTGATCTCATTTTTAAGGGCACCCAACTTCCAAAGGCCTATTTTCATGTCTTTTATAATCTTTCTTCAAATATGTCCTAAAATCTGGAGTAGACACAGTCTTAAAATACTCATAATTTATTCATCCGTGTATTTATTGATTGATTGATTCACTCAATTATTGTTGGCTAGGGAATTTAAAATACAAGTCTATGTTTGTGGAACCAGTAAATTATGTGGGATAGGTATTCTTTTGGGATTAAGATTGAATAAATCCTTTGCATTCCATTTGATATTCTGCAAAAAAAAGTAATAAATTTGAAGTTTGAAGAACATTTCATTTAAGTCTTGTAATGAGACCCAGTGCCAGCAATAGCATCAATAATGACCTGCAAGTCAAGTATTTGGTTAAGGAAACATTGTCTAGAGGAAACCCCCTATGTCCTCAAACTATATCAATAGTAAAACAAAGATTTTCAAGAAAAAAAATTTGTCAATGCCTATTTCATGCCATCCTTGATTTAAATGCCAGAGTCATTTATTGAAGAAAAAAAAAAAGAGCTTAAGGTACATTTTTCTGCTCTATTTTCAGGTACCAGGAATAAGATAGTTACTCTAGCCAGAGGTGTATCCTTTTCATATCCAAACCAATGACTTATTTATTCTTCAGGAATTCAGGATTCCTGTATATCTTCATGAAAGGGTTTGAGTCTGAAGAGATAGGATCTCTAATCTTTGCAAGTCCTTTCAGGCCTCATCAAATTCCAAATCCTTACGTCCTCTTCTAGGCATTGAGACAGAAGGGAATTAGGAAAGCAAGACACTTAGATACCTGTGACCAAAATTTGGCATGTTCTGGTTAATTTTCATTTCTTTTGCAACCTAGTAACATAACAAATGAGAAGAAAGGAGGAGGGGTGTCTGACATTTGGAATAATTTACCCAAATGTAAACTTTAACAGCAGTTGGTGGGCAAGACTGTATCCATCTGAACTGGGCTATGGACGCAGAACTGGTTATCTCAAAGGGCAAGGTATCCTTCAAAAAGCAAAGACATTTAAAGAATGAACTTAAACTAGAATCTGAGGTTACATTTAGAGGTTGGGCCACAGAGAACTGATAGCTTTGTCAGACCAAACAAACTGAAGGCCTATGTAAATGGGGCAGAGTAAATCTGTGGCTTTATCATCTTGAGGCATGGCAGAATTCAGAAGCATCTTTTTCACTCCCATGATGTTGATAGTCAGCAAATCATTCTAAATACTCGAATTCTGCTTTCAAAGTCAACATGGTTGAGTAGATCTAGTCTTTGTCTGAAAACTATTTTCTTCCATTTGTTTGATTTTTCTGGTACCCTGAGAGCAATTTCTGTCCTTGAAGATTGAATGAACCACTTTCAAGACTTTTGTGATTTTTCAGTGTTCCGTGTTAGCATTTCTGGCACAGAGTTCTCAAATGTGATTGTTGAGATCAAACACCAACTTTTTTTTCTTTTTTTTTTGAGTTGGAGTCTCACTCCATCGACCAAGCTGGAGTGCAATGGCACACTCACAGCCACCCCAGCGTTGACCTCCTGGGCTCAAGCAATTCTTCTACCTTAGTCTTCCAAGTAGCCAGAACTACAGGTGTACGCTACCATACCCAGCTAATTTTTTTTTATTATTATTATTTACTGTAGAAATGAGGTCTCACCAAGTTGCCCAGGTTGTTCTCAAACTCATGGGCCCAGGCAATCCCCTCACCTTGGCCTCCCAAAGTGCTGGGATTACAGGCTTGAGCCACCGTACCCACCCACACCAGCTTCTTAATTACAAAGCAACACACACACAAAAATGCTGATGTTTCCCATGCATCCAAACATAAAGATATGCCAGAAAATGTCAGGACATTAATTCGATGAATCAGCTGATTTTACTATATCATTCACATTAAATAGCAATGTATTGTTATTTATTTTCTTCCCTGAATGGCAGTCAAGCTTAGAAGCATTATATTATGGTAAGATTTTCAGTGTTTCTATCCCAATGTTCAGGGGTGGAAAGTTAGCTTTACAGAAATTTTTCTAAACATGTTTATCATTTCATTTCTTAGATTTCATTTCTTAGATTAAAACTGTACTAGGTCTTTCTTTTCCTTGCTATTCTTGTTGACACTAGAATTGGAGAAGTAATATACTCTGAGTATGAGACATTAGTCCTCATATAACAGAGACAGGTGAAGATATAATTTATCTGGATAAATGTCACAGCCTGTCCTACTAGTTCTTCAAAATGGTTACTGCAACCACATGTACCTCTGGGTTCTTTAGATTTTCATAAAGAGTTATGGTAAGTGGAAAGCTGAACGGGAGTCTCCCTTCAGAATCAGACACTCTTAAAACATTAGGAAATCTTAATCTTAGCCCCTAAAGATGATTATAGAAATTTAAAATGGTTTATTTCTTATGCCCATTTCTTGACGTTTCTCATTAGTTAAGACTCATTATATAAAGTATCTACTATTCGTTTTTTTTTGTTTTTTGTTTTTTTGTTTTTTGAGTTGGAGTCTCACTCTGTTGCCCAGACTGGAGTGCAGTGGCTGCTCCCGGTCACAGCAGCCTCGACCCGCTGGGCTCTGGCGATCCTTCTGCCTCAGCCTTCCGAGTAGTCGGAATTACAGGCGAGCGCTACCACACCCGGCTAATTTTTTGATTTATTGTAGAGATGAGGTCTCACTGCTCAGGCGGGTCTCGAACCCGCGGGCTCAGGCAATTCACTCACCTCAGCCTCCCAAAGGTGCGGGATTACAGGCTGAGCCACCGAGCCTGGCTCTAATATTCTTAAAATAGCTTTTGAAGCATCCTTTCAACTGTCTACTCTCTTTGTAAGCTATATAATACTTTTCTAGGACTGCTGTAGCAAAGTAACACAAACTTGATAGCTTAAAAACAGCAGAAATGTATTATCTAACAGTTTTAGAGGCTGGAAGTCCAAAATCAAGGTGTTGACAAGGTTAGTTCACTCTGGAAGGTCTGAAGGAGAATCTATTCTGGCCTGTCTTGGTGTCTGGTGTTTGCTGGCAAACCTTGGTGTTCATTTGCTTTTCCATGTGGCACTTTAGTCATCTTTCCCGAATGCCTGTCTTTCTATGACATTCTCTCTGGGTGTCTGTGCCTCTATTATTCTCTGTCTCCCTTCCAAGTACTAACCAGGCCTGATCCTGCTTAGCTTTCGAGATCAGACGAGGTTGGGTGTGTTCAGGGTGGCCCTGCCATAGACTAAGTTTCCCTCTTTCTATAA
>NW_007233541.1:194449-210286 GCF_000164805.1 Carlito syrichta | reverse complement strand
TTGCCCAACAATATATCTCTTATGAAATTCTCTACCAATACATATTTTTCAGTTCTGTATTTTCCTTCCATTATTAAATGAAATTCTGGACACATCAGCATACAGGACACAAAACCGTTCCCACTTCCAAACACGATTTCATACAAGATGACATGGGGCTGACAGCATGACTTATTTGGCCACACACGCACATAGGAGCACACACACGTGCACACGCACCAACCCATCTTCTCTAGGACTCCTGACTAGCACTCATGGCCGCAGCAGCAGTGGGATGGGATCACAGAGGAAGACGACACAGCAGTCAACAGGAAGGTGTGCCCTGCCCTGAGAACCCTGCTGGAGCACCAAAAGGGTCTGTGCCCTTATGGGAATGAGTGAGGAGCCTTGCTCCTGGAGTCAGAGGCTGGTCCCTCCAGTTTGGGAGAAAGGTGAGCAGCTGTGGCAGTGACTGTCACTAGTCTGCCCAGAACTCAAGGGCCACCAGGAATATGTATCTGTAAAAGCTTCAAAATTTCTCAACCTGGCAGAGACCTGGTTCGTAAGTTTGACTAGCTTTTGAAGCATCCTTTCAACTGTCTACTCTCTTTGTAAGCTATATAATACTTTTCTAGGACTGCTGTAGCAAAGTAACACGAATTTGATAGCTTAAAAACAGCAGAAATGTATTATCTAACAGTTTTAGAGGCTGGAAGTCTGAAATCAAGGTGTTGACAAGGTTAGTTCACTCTGGAAGGTCTGAAGGAGAATCTATTCTGGCCTGTCTTGGTGTCTGGTGTTTGCTGGCAAACCTTGGTGTTCATTTGCTTTTCCATGTGGCACTTTAGTCATCTTTCCCGAATGCCTGTCTTTCTATGACATTCTCTCTGGGTGTCTGTGCCTCTATTATTCTCTGTCTCCCTTCCAAGTACTAACCAGGCCTGATCCTGCTTAGCTTTCGAGATCAGACGAGGTTGGGTGTGTTCAGGGTGGCCCTGCCATAGACTAAGTTTCCCTCTTTCTATAAGAACACCAGTCATTGGATTGGGATTCACTCTATTCCCGTATGAGCTTATTTAGCTTGCCTATATCTGCAAAGACTCTATGTTCAAATAAAGTCACATTTTGAGGTTTCAACTCAATGTGAGTTTGGGGGGGACATTATTCAACTCAGTTTACTAGGTAAAATCAGTGTCACTTTTTCAGAAACAAAGGATTAGAGGAATAAAGAGAGCCCGCAGCTGGTGAGAGGAAGATTCATGACTAAACACCAGTCTCTTGCCATGGGCTCAGAAACTGCCTTACTCTGAAGGACTTTTGGAGCTTGGGTTATTCTATTTTCAAGCACAAACATTCACTCAGAACTTTCTCTTCAGATCATTTCAGTTCTTTATTCTTTCCTCATTTTGGAATATTTTTCCCTCTGTTTTATGAGTTTCTGAATTCATAGCTCTCATTCACCCAAAATGACGCCAAACAAAATCTCTTTATAGAGCTCCAAGCTGTGGCATGTGATAAAATCTAGAGGAACTTCAGTGCAAACGGGGGTGCTTGCCATTTTATGATATTAATTTTGCATACATACATGTATATTTGTTTGTTTTCCTCCTTCAGCACTTTTTAAATGTATTTCATTCTTCTAATCGATTTTGGCAGCAAGAGCTTCGGGGATCAAGCCAGCCAAAACCTGGCCAAATTTAAGACTGAGGTTGCATCCGCCTATATTTTAACACACCTGTGAATCATCCAACACAGCTCCCAGAAGCACAAAATATTCTTTGTAAGGAAAAACAAGTTTTTAATTTTTATTATTATGATTACACATTTGGTGCAACTAGCCATAATGGAAGACTTTCTGATACAAATTGAAATCAGCAGCAATTTTATCCTATACTGTTGTTTCCCCAACCCAAGTCAGTTCCTTTCTTACCTGTGGTCCCTTTGCTTGTCTGTGGATCTTTTTTTAACACTGCAAGTCATATCCATAGGAGTCATCCTGCGACATTCCACTCACAAAGACACCATCAATACACCACCATGGTTTTCTCCTTTGTGTGCTTATTTATTTATTTGCTTATTCATTTAAAGGTGTTTGGACTTGTGAAACCAACTCTCCCTGTGGATAACATATGATCCCCATTTTAGAATATTCATTTTTTGGCTAAATTAACAATACAGTTTAAATAAGGTCAATTGATTTTTTTAAAAATAATTGGCACTGATTTCTGCTTTTTTTATGCCTCATCACTAGACCAGTGAATTTCTTCCTTTTCTCACAACAATGAAACAACTACCAGTGCTCACATTTCTATATTTTTTATACACAATATCATTTGGTAATCAAGCATTATAAGAATCTAGTTTTCTGAAGCATGAAATGGATATATAAATACAGATCTGTGACCTGCAACATCTCGTTTCAAATCTTTTATGGAAAAATAGTGTCTTAACAGGTAGCTCAAGACTGAATTGCATGCATTCAAAAATATTAGACATGCAAAGTGAAGTTAAGAAGATTCATTCATTCTGCACTGTAAGAAAAAATAATAGCTTAGATTTTTTTAAAAATCCTTATTTCTAATTTGTATCTTTAGAATTTTTAATTAACATTTTAATTTACATAATTGGACATACTTATGTGGTACACTGAGGTTTCTCAATACATACAATGAATGGTGGGTGGATTATGATAATTGTAATATTCATTAGCTTAAACATTTATCATTATTTGTGTTGAGAAAATTCAATATCCTCTCTCTTCTAGCTATTTGAAAACATATAATAAGTCTCTTTAGAATTTTAAAAAATAATTTATTGCATTAGCGGAAATAAGAGAATATTAAAGAAGGAATCAATGGGCAGGCATTCAGGGCATATTAATAAAGTATTTTCCATATCAGTTTATGAACCTTGCATGGGAACACCAGATAATCAAGATGATTTTTCCAACGAACAAAGAAACTGGGTTGCATTGGAAGAGAGTAATAATCAATTCATGTAAGACAGCACTGATACACGCAGAGCAACACCCAGTTTCACATGTTCATGACTCGGTTTCTAATTAATAACTTGGTTGACTGGATTGACACATGTTACAATTGAATCAAAAGGGAAACCAGAATGTTGACAGGAAAGGTCAGCATGTGGTCGCCACAACGCATGCCTGTCTGTTGTGTTCCCTTTTTTTCTTTCTTTTTTTTTGAGTCAAAGTCTCACTCTGTCTCCCAGACTGGAGTGTCATGGCCACTCCCAGCCCCGGCAGCCTCAACCTGCTGTGCTCCGGAGATCCTTCCTCCTCAGCCTTCCAAGTAGCTGGAACTACAGGCACGCGCTACCATACACGGCTGATTTTTTTATTTATTCTAGAGACGAGGTCTTACCATGTTGCCCTGACGGGTCTCGAACTTGTGGGCTCAGGCAATCCACTTACCTCGGCCTCCCAAAGTGCTGGGATTACAGACTGAGTCACCAAACCCAGCCTAATTTTTTATTTACTGTAGAGATGAGTTTTTTGTTGTTGTTTTTTGGGGTTTTTTTGAGTTGGAGTCTCACTCTGTCGCCCAGACTGGAGTGCAGTGACCGCTCCCGGCCACCGCAGCCTTGACCTGCTGGGCTCCGGCGATGCTTCCGCCTCAGCCTTCCGAGTAGCCGGAATTACAGGCACGCACTACCAGGCCCGGCTGATTTTTTGATTTATTGTAGAGATGAGGTCTCGCTGCCCAGGCGGGTCTCGAACCTGCGGGCTCAAGCAATCCACTCACCTCAGCCTCCCAAAGGCGCAGGATTACAGGCTGAGCCACTGAACCCGGCTAAGATGAGTTCTTGCCAAGTTGCCCAGGCTGGTGTTGAACCCCTGGGCTCAGGCAGTTCTCTCACCTCTGCCTCCCAAAGTGCTGGGGTTACAGGCGTGAGTCACTGCACCTGGCCTTGATTTTTTTTGGTTTATTGTAGAGACAGGGTCTCACCATATTGCCCAAGCTGGTCTCAAATTCCTGGACTCAGGCAATCTTCTCTCCTCGACCTCCCAAAGCGCTGGGATCATAGGCATGAGCTACCATACCCAGCCTTGCTACTAAGTTTCTAAGGTTAAGGGATGACTGGGTCTTGGAAAATCAATTTATATCCCTTCCCTAGGTGGAGCAATGTGAGATCTTAGAGGCACAGGAGGTAACTGAAAGAGTACATGGCTTTTCTGGTTTCTGGAGTCGACCCATCAATAAAAACTGCTGCTTCTGGTAAAAAATAAAAAAGAAAAGAAAAGAAAAAATAGTGTGTTAGTCACAAATCACTTAATTGATTTTACTACCTGTTTAACTTCAAACACAATGCCATAAAAAAATGTTTCAAACATGCATGACTGACCCGACCTACTTGAAAGATTCTGCTACAGCGGGATCCAAGTGATGCCCAGACAGTGTCCTCAGTTGTGTCTGAAAGATACACTCCAAAAACGGTGCTGTCATCAGGCCACAGGAAGTCCCTCTATTGTTAAAATATCAGATAGTAGTGTGAAATCAGAGCAAAAATCAATTGATTCTATAACCCAAATAGAGATTTCCCTTTCATAAGGGCTCAATTTCTAGAATCCATGGAGTGGGTAAGTCTCTCTTCTGTACACTGGGGATGGACACTAATCACTTTTATCTTTTGGGGCATCTCAATCCTGTTTCCTACATTTCATCTTCTAACTTAATGAGGTTTCTAACTTCTAACTAAGCCATTCATACCTCTACTCTCCAAAATTATAACACGACTACTGTGATTGAACTTAGAGTTGCCCACATGTTAGATTCAATTATTACCATGTAATCTCTTTCATTACTTCCACAAATGATTGGTGAATTGTATCCATCCATGAGTACCCGGCTACAAGGGAGGACTCCCCCAAAATGGAATTATGTTTTGGAGGGCTGGCTCCCTAGAGTACCGTTGGTATTCGTTCCTCCAGATCAAGTGTTTAACCCAAGTTTTTAACTGAAAGTTTTGAAAAGGCTGCATCACAATTTGCAGAAGAGACATTCTGAGTTGTGGCAAACAGGTGATTAGCTCTCCACCATGACAACACACCTGCCCACACCATGATGAATGTCCAGCATTTTTTTTTACCAAAAACAGCATGATTCCTGCGCTCTGCCCTTCCTATTCACCCGTCATGCCCCAGCCGACTTTTTTTGCTTTCCTGAATGGAAAAAGTCCCTAAAGGGAAACGTTTTGCTGATGTGGAAAAGGTGAAACAAAAAGCAGCAGAAATACTAAAAGCCGTCAAAATGGACTCGTTCACAAACTGTTTTGAACAATGGAAAAAAAATCTCGATAGGTATATTGCATTAAATGGAAAGTACCCTAAAGGTGAATGAAGCTTAAACATGTAATAATAAACACATAATTTTTTATAAACGAGTTTCATTTTTGGGGGGATCTCCTCTTGTATGTCTGTTTTTTCTCTTGTGAGTTTACAATGCATAGAATTGTCATTGCAAATACAGGTCCTTGATTTACAGTGGTTTAACATGATTTTTTTGCTTTATCAAGGTATGTAACTGTTGAAATTTTGATATAATGTATAGTATTCAATAAATTGCATGAGTTATTCCACACTTGGTTATAAAATAGTTCTTGCATTTGATGATTTTGCCCAACTGTAGGTTAATGTAATACTTTGAACACTTTTCAAACAGGCTAAGTTAAGCTATGATGTCTGGTAGGTTAGGTGTTTTCAATGTATTTATGCTTATGTTTTCAATTTACTTACTGAAACATAGCACAGTCATAAGTTGAGAAGCATCTGTCCTGGACATTAATGAATATTTGAGTAAATTGTACCTACAGATTTTATTAGTTTAATTCTAGGAAGTTAATCTAATTTCCCCAATCTCTAAATTCTTAGAGAAGGCCATGACATTTCTTCATGTATGCACGACACGAAGCATTTAATTGGAATGATGCTCAACAAATTACAGACAGAAAAAGATACTGAAGTCAGTATCAGAGTCAGGTCTGTAACACATGCACATTCTATCTCTTAATGTGTTGCCATATTGGGATAAATATAGACATTGAGACAGATGATCATATAGGAATATTTAGATGAAAATTTGGAGTAATATCAAGAAACATTTCCTTTTCAACATATATAATAGAAAATAAAGCAAAACAAACAAGCAGCAAACAATGATAAGAAAGAAGTAACTAAATGTTCAATCATAGAAGGTAGGTTAAGAAACATGGTAAATTCTACCCAGTGTAGCATTATATAGTTATTAACATTGGTCAGGGACATGATGTAATCTAAAATGAAAAGGCATGATATAAAATGATAAAGATATTATTATACAGCTATGCTAAATAAAGCACCCGCCTAAGGGAGAAAAGCATGAAAATAATGGTTATGTTGTGATGGGGTAGTAGAATATATATTTCCAAGTATATGAAAGTCATTAGAAGACATCTGTTCATTGCCATACCAGCCTTTCCTCATTCCTGCAAGACCTTGGATTTTCAAGCCAAGTGGCTTAGGTTGAATTGACCTTCTCCGAGCTCCGGGAATGAGCCTGGCTTAGCTTAAGTCTACAGCGTGTTCCATCTCTGTGGCCAGAGTTATCGTTTTAGGAATGAACATATTCAACAAAATCATATCCTGAGAGTTCGTTTTTATAACCTAGAGCATGGTACCAGTCACCATAGCTTATTTTTTCTTGAAATCATATCCTAAAGCCAGAATCAAAGTGTTCATATTTTGTTTGTGATGAGCCAGCCCCTGGCAGGGAAAAAAAAAAAAAGGAAAATCATCATGAGAAAATCAAAGCAATGTGATGAAACACATGACCACACAACCACTTTACAACATCTAAGACCCACAGCAGAAGACTTGGGAGACTGGAGAACGAAGGACTATGTCAAGATGAATTTGCTTTTTACGACACTTGAAGAGATGTGTCTCTTGTTGAATGTCATGTCTCTCTGCAGGAACTCATAAACTAATGGCCGGTACGTTATGCATTCCGTTAAGTCTCTCTACATCTTGTCTAGCCTTTGTTCCTCTCCCTCCACCTACAGCCCGCTGTCCTAGGCTTCCAGCTCTAATTTAACACATTAATATCTGCCTCAGGTTCTCCTCTCAAAAGGTTCGGCCTAAGGCAGACCATTTTGAAATTTTTAAGAAATTTACCTTTTTCTCTCATGACTGCTATGTTGAATGAGCAGGGATAGGATTAGAAACTGAGTAACAATCTCCAACGTTTCTATATTTTTATTATTGTTCTTGCTTGATACATTTTGAAATTTATGGTGAATATAGTATAAACACTGCTAACCTTGTTTGCCAGTGGTCACTGTTTCCTGCCGTGATTGGATTTTGTACCTATGGTTTAGAAATAGTGATCCTATGATCCTGTGATCTGGCATGACTCTGCCATTTTTACGTAGAAGTTCTACCTTATAAATTTTTAAGCGGAAGATAAAATAATAGTTTAAGTCTATGGCATATTTTATCCTCCTAGCCAGAATTATTGGTTAAAAAATAAACATATTCATTCTAAATTATATTCTGAGGGATTATTTTGAGTAAGCATATGGGGAAGGATATGCTACAGTGAGGGCAATCAAGGGTTTTCTAAAGAGTTCCTCCTATCAATTACATGAGTTCCAGGTGTATTCTGGATATCATTTTTTTTGTATTTAGATAAATACGTGTACCATTTCATTCATTAAATATAATTATTCTGTGACGTTCAAAAATTTCCCAATCTGATACAATGAGATCTAATAATTATTACAGAAGGTCTTTTATTGTTTCTAACGTTTTCCTTATTTCAAGGTAACCCAATAGGGAGAATCTCAGCCCCCATGACCTTCACCCTTTGGTGTTATATCTGTGGTTATGTGTGTGGTAAAAGGGATTTTTGTGGATATAATTAAGGTTACCAGTCCGTTGACCCAAAAATAGAGACATTATCTCGCATTATTCAATTGGGCCCATTAGAGTCACATGAGACCTTAAAAGCAAAATCATGTGGTAAAAAAGGAACCCAAAGAAATGGGAAGCACAAAAAGGACCTGGCTCACTGTGGCTAGCTTAAAGATGGAAGTGGTAATATGGAAAGCATGGGAAGGAACTGAATTCTGACAATATCCTGACTGAGGGTTCAAACAGATTCTTCCTCAAGTCTCCAGTCACGAAAGTCATTCTGCCAACATCTTGATTTGGGCCTCATAAAATCATCAGCAGAGAAGATAGCCAAAGCCACACTGTGCCTGGACTTCTGATCCGTGAAAACTGTGAGCTAACGAATGGTGTTATTTTTTGCCACCAAGTTTGTACTAACTTACAGTCACCACAGAAAGCTCATACAACAAGTCAATGTTGTGGAGGCCTGAGAAAATGGCAGAAGTTTTAATCAAAATACAAAGTCAAGAAAGGGATCCATCTCCTTAGTGTTTCTCGTGAAATAATAATCTTCTTTTCAATTTGAAAGAAAATCTGAGGAAAATTATACACTAAAGGATCAAAAATTATTTGGCAGTTTCTAGCACTTGGAAAGAAAGCCACACCAACAAATTCTTAACTTGAGAATGTTCCCCTCATCGTCAGATGAAAATCAAGCCAGTTGGGAGAAGGGAGGAAACTTTTTTTTTCCTTGTGATATGTTGCAGCAAGCAAAGGGACTTGGGAAAAAATAAAATCTTTGTTTCTACCTAAGTCGTTGTTTTATGTTTTGATTGTGCTATTGCTCCCAGCACATGCCTATTGTTTATCAGGAGAATGGTGAGTTTTCATTGCAGTAGAAAACATTACACGAAATCACAGACTAACTGGTGTTTCAGTCACAAAATATCGTTCCAGAAAACAACTTAGCTAAAAATACGCTGGCAATTGTCATACAAATGAAGTTATACCTCTTTTCAGTGTGTTTTGTGATTAACTATTTTCTACTGCCTTAACATAGTTTTGTAGAGCACATTAGAGACAAATATATAATTAATCGTTTTTGTATCTCCTTGAAGATACCACAATCTAATTTAAAGCCTACACCAAAAAAAAAAAAAAAGTTCACAACAGGTGTTTTTTATTTGTTAAGATATTACTAAGTATAATTAAGTTCTATAAATTTATTAAAGACTTTATCTAGTTAATAGCCTCCATTATTGGGCTTGGAGTTTTTAATTATTTGTTTCATTTCTCATTTTTTAGTTCATAAATTATCATTTTTTACTCTGCCATGATATTTTTTAAAAAAAGAAATTTCTTTCCTGATTTTAGACTTCTATTCAAATGAAAGAATGCTGCATAAATTAAGGAGGAAAGTTAATATTATAATGATATCAAACTATTTAATTGGCATAATTATAAAATATACTTCCACATTTAACTATTCTCTCATCTAGCATAGCAAGCTACCTATTTTAAGCAGAATTATTTTTAATTAAAATGAAATAGGGCTGGCCTCACATTGACTAGCAGTTGCCACTGCAATGAATAATTTCCCTTTCTTGTTAATTTGTATGATCATTAAAAGGGTGAACTTCCTTTTATTCATGAAGAACTTGCCTCTGAGGAGCTGAGCTTTCTGCAAAGATATAAATGTTACTGAATTTCAGATCAGCAGCCTAAGGAAAAAATAGGTCTAAGTTAACTTCCTTTTAACCAACGGGAAATCAAGACTAAATGGCTGAGAATATGTGGGGAGATATGGGGACACGGTTTCTAGTATGAGAACGTTTCAGACAGAAAGCCTGGCTTTAGCTTAGGCTGCCAGGTAATTGAGAGAAAACAGGACCCAACCCTAAACTATCTTTTCCAGCTGGTTCCACAGACCAAAGTCCCTTGATAATTGCCAATCCATTTCTGAGTGCCTCACCCTGAAATCACTTCCTCCTCTGGGATATTAGAAAGCCTTCCACCTGAGCCATCCATTCCGCAGATGCTGCTTTCACTGCCAGTTGCGTTTTGTGTGGCAATGTCTTTTCAGTCCTACTGGATTGCAAATAGGAGTGAAGGGAGAAACGAGGAGGCAGCCAACATCTTTGGACTGCCTCGCATGTTTCAGGCACTGTTAAAATGTGGTAAAATGGACTTCCTGAGTGCTTTTTAAGGGCAGAAAGTTAGAGCGGCAATGCAGCCCGCTTAAAGACAAGGTCTGTGTGATTCTGAGTTTAGTCCACATCCCTGGATATTGCAATACTTGTCAACATGCCCACGAAGGGAAGTGCATAAGTTGCCAGCGCATTTTTTCCTTTATGATTCGAGAAGTCATAGCCAGCCTTTGTGGAGCGCTTCCTGTGGACAGTCACCACTATTCTAAAGTACCTTTCGAGGTCTGTTTTATTTCATTCCTACGACAATCACATATGTAGGGGCTACTTCTGTTCCCATTTTACAGTTGAAGAAACTGAGACACAGGGAGGGTGGATAACCTTTCCAAGGGTACCTGGCTGGTGAGTGCTGTTGAATTTAAACAGATCACTGTTTATGACAGAATTTGAACTTGATTAGCCTAGCTCCAAAACCCTTGCATCTAACCCACCATGGCCCCGATGTGGTGTCGTAAGAAGAAATCGAGCTTCTCAGAGCTGACAAGACCCATTCACTGGCACAGTGTCACCCGCAGCTGTGAGTCACCCCTTCTCCTCCAAGCTACTGGGGTCTCCCGCCCTCAGGAACTTGAGACCAAGCAAAACTATCTGACAATCTGACAGGAGATTCTTCTTGGTGCACTTCACATCACAGAACATTGGGCCACCCTTGCCTAACTAAAGTGTATTCTGTAGTGGGCATGCTTTCTTCTTAGCTCACCAGACATGCTGCAAATTTACTCAGTATTATATAGTTGTCAGCCTCAAGGATGGCCCACGTTTTAGCTGCCTCCAGGAATTCACATTTCTGTGTGTGTGTAATCCCCTACCTCCGAGGGTGGACTGGACTTTGTGATTTGCTTCTAATGCAGAGAATATGGCAGAAGTGATAGAATGACACTTCTAAAATGAGGTTACAAAGAGATCATGTCACCTGTCTTAGTCTGTTTCTCTCTCTCTCTCTCTCTCTCTCTCTCTCTGTCACTCAGGGCAAAACCAGCCACCATATCATGAGGAGCACAGCCTACGTTACAGAGAACCAATTTCTGCCAACAGCTACCTAAGTGAGTGTGGAAGCAGATCCTGCCACTTGAGCCTTAAAATCACTGCAGCCCTGGCCAACAGGGTAAAGGCATCTTTACTGCAGCCTCATGAGACACCTGCAACAATAACCACTTGACTTAGAGTCCCATAAACTGTCCGATGATAAATGTTATTGTTTTCAGCGTTGAAGCTTCAGAATAACTGTTTCCTAACAATAGACGACTAAACTATGATTAAAGTGTTTATGTATCAGGCCCAAGGTTGAGCGCTTTATATCTCATTTGCTTTTCACAACACCACAATAAAATAATTCTATTAATGTATCCTTGTTATATATTAGGAAAGTGAGGCACAAAGAGGTAAAATAACTAGACTTGACTCCTGTGTGAGAATACTGGGGTTTTGGTTAAGGTATTTCTAAATATGAGGGTCTAGCGTGTGGCATGTACTCAATGAACCTGTGTTGATTGATTCATTGATTCATCATGGTTGTCTACAAAAAACTACAGATAATACAGAACAGAAAACAAGGCTTATTATTTGTATTCAATGGCAACAGATCTGTGGGAAGTGTATTTCCTCCAAAAGGCCTGCTTAGCCTTCACATGTGCCTCTTTTATTGAGACTGCTAGCTTTCTCCTCTCTATGAATCATGCCTCTGGGACCAGCACCCCCACACCCAGAAATTATATGAAACTGAGATGACAGAGATCCAACAGTCCCTGTCATTTGCAACACCTGTGCTATAGTCCAAATTCTGAAAGTATCCTTCCAAAACTCATGTTGAAACCTAACATGGGTATCAAGAGGTGAAACTTCTTGCAGAGTGACTAAGAATTGGGGGCTCTGTCACCATGAATGGAATTAATGTCTTGTAAAAGAGGTCGAAGGGAGCTGTCTTGCCCTATTCACATGTGAGAATGTGGCAAGTGCCATCTATGAGGAACAGGTCTTCACTAAACACTAAATGCACCAGCACCTTCACCTTGGACTTCCCTTGTCCAGAACTGTAAGAAATACATTTCTATTTTTTTTATAAATTACCCTGTCTAAGGTATTTTGTTATAGCACCTGGAACAGACTAAGAATAATCTGTCTTTAAATGTCAGTATAACATGCATGATTCCTTGACCCACTTGCTGCTTGTTCTACTAGTTTCTGCATCTTCTATCTTTCCATTGCTTGACATATGTGATTTATCGTTTAAGTTCAATCCTTTCACAATTCCCAGTTGGACTACACCTTACTTCATCTTGAATCTCCATCATCTACTACTTATGTGAGCAATGCTAGTATAAACTCCTTGGACACAGTACTGTACCCAATACCTTGAACATTCTTTCAACCCTACCTGGACCAAGTGTGTAACTTGGATGATTATTTATGTTAATGTCATTAGGAGTAAAAAGAATATGGAAATATTTGGTTTATTAAATGCCAGGGATTATGCCAACTGCTTTGGTGGATGTCTTATTCATTCCTTCTAACAACAAGGCAGTTTGTTGTATTGAACTCAGTTCAGAAATGAGCACACTTAAGTTCCTAAAGCTTAACAAGTTGCCCAGTGTCAAAGGTAATGAGCTAAAAAGACAAATCTCTATCCCAGACTTATACTTCTTGTCATAATGGAGTACCTACATTATACAAAATATTCTGCCCAAAGTAAATGAAAAAGCTGGTATGAAATTCAAAACAATTAAGTAAAAATATTGGAGAGCAACCAAGACAGCCAGACATTGATCAGAGTCCAAAATATGCAGTTATTTTTACTCTTCAGGATTTACACTAATATCTCATTAGGACAAAGAGGTTAAGAAGGAAAAAGTGGTCCAGAGTTCCCAATAGTTTCACTGGGCTGAGAAAATAAAAACTGGAGTTCAAGATTATCAAGGTAATAAGGATTTGAGGGACGGAATTAACCTCAAGAGAAAAGTGAACTCAGGAAAGTGAGCTCAGCATTCTGTGCACAATGTTGCTTTGAGGCAGTTAATACTCATTCTTGGGAACGTATCTGGAAAACCATACAGAAACCAAAGGAAATGTAGCTGAGAAGTAGCTAGAGAACTAAATAGATATTCTCCAGTTTAATGGTGCTTAAGGAGACAAAATCAGAATATAGAACTCATCCAAAAAAAGGAATACTAAAAAGTAGCTCCAAGTTTTCACTTGACCCACTGAAAGACCATCATTAGGTAAGACGGGAAAGCCGGAAATAAACACATATTGATTAACTGAAGGTGCTCTAACTGTATTCTAACAATCTTCCAGAAAAAAGCAAAATACTCTCTGGAGGAAATAATATCATTGAAATCCTCTACAAATTGTTATATTCATTTCAGGAATTTGGTCAAAATTCAGCTGGTATGCCGGAAACAACACAAAAATCAGCAAATTATGAGAAAAATGGAGAGAAAGAAAAAACTCAAAATTACTCAGAGTTGTCATATATGAGCATTAAAATAACAATGATCTATACACTTAAGAAAATAGAGAGAGCCAGGCTCGGTGGCTCAGCCTGTAATCCCGCACCTCTGGGAGGCTGAGGTGAGTGGATTGCCTGAGCCCACGGGTTCGAGACCCTCCTGGGCAGCGAGACCTCATCTCTACAATAAATCAAAAAAATCAGCCGGACGTGGTAGCGCTTGCCTGTAATTCCGGCTACTCGGAAGGCTGAGTCAGAAGGATCGCCGGAGCCCAGCAGGTTGAGGCTGCAGTGGCCGGGAGCGGCCACTGCACTCCAGTCTGGGCAACAGAGTAAGACTTCAACTCAAAAAAAAAAAAAGAAAATAGAGAGAAGGGTGGAATTTTCACCAGAAAAAAATTGTAACATTAAAAAAAATCAAATGAAAATTCTACAACAGAAAATAAAATGACTGAAATTAAGAATTCAATAGATGGAATTAACAGACTAGATACAGAAGAAAATAGGTCAGATTGAATCACAGAGATAAAACAGATGAAATAGAATAGAGGATAAGAAGACTAGGAGACATAGTGAGAAAGTCTAACATAAATGAAATTGGAGTTGCAAAAAGACCAACGACAAAAGATTAGGTATTTGAAGAAATACTGGTAATGGTGAGGTTGGTCTTCAAATACTGAAACCAGAAACAGCACAAGGATGTCATCCATCGCCAAATCCATTCAATTTTATATCAGAGAACCCAGTCACAACAAGACAACAACAGTGACACCTAAAGAACAAGAACAAAGGGAGATAAAATGGGTGAAACAGAGGGAAGAAAAAGGAAATAACAAATAAAATGTGGACGTTTTAAAGGAAATATATAAATCTTTTATTATTTTCAGATAAGATGATTGTGTATGAGAAAATCCAAATATTCTACAGATCAATTTCTAGAATTAATGCATAACTTTATCAATATCTCTGAATAAAAGATCAATTAATTAAAATAAATTGTACTACACACCAGCAACAAAATCTTTAAAGGTGACATTTAAAGATAATACTCTTTACAAAAGTGAGTTTTAAAAAAATTGCATTTCTAGGCATATCCAATAAAAGACATTTAAGACATCTGCTGAGAAAACTACATACAGTACCACCTAAACTTTAAATGATCCAAATAAATAAAGAGATAAACCATATTCATGAAATATAAGATTCAATATTGCGAAAATGTCAATTTTCTTCAAACTGATCTAAAGACAGGTTGAAATCCAAATCAATACAGTAACAAGAACTGTGTGTGTGTGTATGTGTGTGTGTGTGTATATGTGTGTGTGTGTGTGTGTTTGTCAGTATGTGTGGTAATTGACAAGCTGACTCTAAGGTGTGTGGAACTGCCAAGGATCAAGAAGATCAAAAATTCTTTTAAAAGAAAAATGTTGTAGTAATAGCACTACCGTACATCAATGCTTATTAAAGCAACAGAAATTAAAGTACTATATATTGTCACAAGTATAGATAAACCAATAGAACAGAATAGAGAGACAAAAAACCAGACTTATCTATAAAATGTCATCAAATTTTTGACAAAGATGCCACTATATCAGAAAGGGGAAAGTGTTCTTTTTATTAGAGATGTTGAATCAAAGGAATATCTATAAAGAAACAAAATAAATTTTGATTCCTCCCTTATCCTGTGTACACAAACACAATTTTACATGGGTAAGGTAAAAAATGAAAAAGTTTCTAGGAGAAAACATAAGGAAATACCTTTATAACCTTTAGGAAAGAAAAAAATTGCACATATAAGACATTAAAAAAACAAGAATCATAATGAGAAAAAAATTGAAAATTAGATTATTTAAACTTAAGACATTCTACCTATCGAAAGACACCATGAGAAGAGTACAAAAGTAGATCATAGAATGGAAAAATGATCAAACTGTATCTGCAAAAATTCATAACTCCAATATATATTTAAAGAGAACTGACAGATCAATAACATAAAGTCAGACATTCAGTATCACCAGTGCCCATCAGGTCAACACTGGGGTGTCTGTGAACATGCCACTGCACTCCAGTCTGGGTGACAGAGTGAGACTACAACTCAAAAAAAAAAAATACTATTAATAAAAAGAAGCAACCAGAAAAAAACTCCTTAAAAAAAAACTGTATCAAATACTTGAATACAAACAACCAAGAATAGCCAGAACAATCCTCAGCAAAAAAAACAAAGTAGGAGGTGTCACATGACCAGACTTCAAACTTTACTATAAAGCTACAATAATGAAAACAGCTTGGTATTGGTACAGGAACAGGCATATAGACCAATG
>NW_007233541.1:117586-194145 GCF_000164805.1 Carlito syrichta | reverse complement strand
ACAAGTGGGACCTTATTAAACTGACAAGCTTCTGCAAAGCCAAAGAAACCATCAAGAGAGCAGGGAGACAGGCTACAGACTGAGAAAATGTATTTGCCAACTCCAGATCTGACAAAGGCCTAACATCTTGGATCTACAAGGAGCTCAAACGTGCTAAAAAGAAAAAAACAAACAACCCCATTATACAGTGGGCAAAAGATATGAACAGACACTTCTCAAAGGAAGACAACCGAGCTGCCAACAACACATGAAGAAATGTTCAATCTCACTAATCATCAAGGAGATGCAAATTAAAACTATACTGAGATACCACCTAACTCCAGTCAGAATGGCCATTATCAATAACTCAAAAAATAACAGTTGCTGGAGAGGATGTGGTGAAAAGGGAACACTTCTACACTGTTGGTGGGAGTGTAAACTAGTGCAACCTCTGTGGAAAGCAGTGTGGCGATTCCTAAAAGCTCTAAATATCGACCTCCCATATGACCCCGCAATCCCCCTACTGGCAATATACCCTGAAGAACTCAAATCACTCTATCAAAAAGATACCTGCACACGAATGTTTATCGCAGCATTGTTCACAATAGGAAGAACCTGGAACCAACCATGCTGTCCATCAAAAGAGGACTGGATTTAAAAAATGTGGTATAAGCCGGGCTCGGTGGCTCAGCCTGTCATTCTACGCCTTTGGGAGGCTGAGGTGAGTGGATAGCCTGAGCCCGCGGGTTCGAGACCCGCCTTGGCAGCGAGACCACATCTCTACAATAAATCAAAAAATCAGCTGGGCATGGTAGCACGCGCCTGTAGTTCCAGCTACTTGGAAGGCTGAGGTGGAAGGATCGCCGGAGCCCAGCAGGTCGAGGCTGCGGTGTCCAGGAGTGGCCACTGCACTCCAGTCTGGGTACACAGTGAGACTCCAACTCAAAAAAAAAAAAAAAAAAAGTGGTACATATACATGATGGAATACTATACAGCCATTAAAAAGAACAAAATAATGAATTTCGCAGCAACCTGGATAGAACTAGAGTCTATAATACTGAGTGATCTCTCACAGAAACAAAGATCTGAGTATCACATGTTCTCACTCATATAGTGGACCTTGAACATCTATCATAACAATATAAGAAAAGGATTGACAGTGATGGGAAACTATGGAGGGGCAGGGAGGGGAAGGGAGGTGGGATTAATGGTAGTCAGTATCTGTCTAGGGACGGGGAGACACTCCTTATCAACAAGGGTGCCTGAACAATGCACATTTGTATACCTAACCCTTAACTGTACCCCACAATTTTATAATAAAAAATATGTTTAAAAAAATACTTGAAAAAGATACTATACAAGAAAGAATATCCAAATAGTCAATTCAAATAGTAAAATGGTCTCAATATAATTAGTCATTGAAAGAATAATGAGATTCCATTATGCATCCATCAGAAAAACTAAAAAGAAAAAGAAAAGCGAATAATATCAAACGGTGACTCAGTTGTAAACCAACTGGAAGGAACTCATACACTTCTGGTGGGAAACTGTCAAGCAATTTCTGCTAAAGTTGAAAATATACAAAATCTAGGGCATAACAATTCCTCCTTTCGGTATATACACATCATGAATGAAATATATATATACCAAGAATGTCCAGCGTTATTTGTGATAATCAAAACTAGAAATTCAAGTGTCCATCAACAGAAGATTTTAAGAAATTGCAGTGGAATCATACAATGAGTTACCAGAAAGCAATGAAAAAATAAGGGACTGCTACATACAACAAGGTGAGTGGATGAATCCCATAGACAGCAAAAGAAGGCATAAAACGTGATTCCATTTGTACAATATTCAAAATCAAGCTAAAGCATTTTATGGCAATAAATGTTAAGAGAGTGGTTGCTTTTGAGATGTGTTGAGTGGCAGGCAACATAAGAGGACTCTAAGGGGCGAGGAATGTGTCATAGTTTGCTCTGGAGCATGGATTCGTGGATGCATTCTCTCTATAAAATACAAAATTCATCAAGCAGCACCTTTTTGCTTGTTCATTTGTTTTTTGACTTGTGGTCTCACTCTATCGCCCAGGCGGAGTGCAGTGGCATAGTCAAGGCTCATGGCAGCCTCAACCTCCTAGGCTCAGATGATCCTTCTGCCTCAGCCTCCCAAGTAGATGAGGCTACAGGTGACTACAAAATCTTGTCATGTTGCCTAGGTTGGTCTGTAACTCCTGAACTCAGGCAATCCTCCTAACTGGGCCTCCCAAAGTGCTGGGATTACAGGCACAAGTCACCATGCCTGGCCAAAGCAGCACCTTTAAAATGAGTGCATTTACTCGTGTGTGTATTGCAGTCAGTAACAGTGTTTACCAAACACAACTTCAGCCTCTGCTGTTGCCCTTCCAATGGGCGGTGTTATCGCTGAGTTCCCTGACATGGAAAAAAACAAACCAACCCAAGAAATTTCTATTAAACCACTTCTCTACACGACTATTATCTCCCCACTCTCTCCTGCCTTTCAAACCATCTTGGAGAGCACCCTTTGCTTTCCTAAAATTAATTTTCTTCCAGTCTTTCCATCTGCTCCCACGCCCGATTCCTGAGCCTGCCTCTCATGTTCTTGTTATACGCGCAACCTTGGGCTAAGCAGGGGAACCGGTGAGCAAGTGCGGATCTTAAGATAAAATCAAAAAGCATGAGTCTTCCCTAGCTCTCCTGGCAGAACGACAGTCACAGAATCCAAGGGGAAAGTTCACTTCAAAATGCTCCCAGACCAATCCCAATATTCCTTCAGCTAGAAGAACACACTTACACGGCACTGAGCACAGCATGGGCAATTTACAAATACTTACTGGCTAAACCAGCTGGCTTCATAACATACTCTGAAGATTCTCTTCTTTATTCCATCTTGTATCTCTAATCTTAGGGAACTTTCTACTTCTCAGCCCCCGTTTATCCAAGCTGCAATATTAACCGGAGACTTTACCCCAGGGGTGGGGAAATATAGTGATTATGCCTATATTTCTGTGATGAGAAACAACAATCACTGCAGTTTACATTTAGTTGGCTTCGTTTGCTTTAAATTTGCCTCTACATTTAAAACCATGCCTCTGTCGAATGCAACTGGGAGAAAGGGAGGTGAGAGGCAGAAGTAGATCCCAGGAGCACAATATTATTCCACTAAATTAGAACTCTGTGGAAAAGGACTGCTGATTAGGGATGGTTAAGTCATTCCTGTGAACTCATCGGTTTAACCCAGGGAACTGGGCCTGGGCACTAATTTACTCTGATAAAATGTTACGAACAAAACGATGGATCCCAAGTCTCATCCACTAAGGCCGGCACGTCGTGGAGAGACCCTCCGTCAGTGAAATTGCAGGCCCCCCTCTGCTTCATTATGCCTTTGGAATCCAAAAGCCCACGAAGCAAAGAGTATAATGGAATGATCACAGTTTGCGGCCTCTGAATTTCCCATTTATGGCTTCTTCGGTGTCTTCCCAGCACGCTAATTGCCTGCACTCTCCATTTCACGTCATAACAATAATCCCAAGCCAGGAGGCCAGCACTAAAAGAAGGAAGGGAGGGTCAGAGGAAGAGAAAGGGCTGGAAGGAAGTGCTGGTCTGTGCAATAACAAATAAGGGTTTTACACAACTGGACTGCATCCCCAGAAAAATGGCACGGGGAGGTCAACTGTTCCAAGGAGCAAACAAAGGCCCTTCTAAAATGAATGTGCATCTAAATTCACACAAAAGGGGGCCCTGGTTTCTATTCATTGTAAACTTCTTTGTAAGAGCTGCAAAGACCATCCCGAGGGAATTGACCGACCGTTCCTTTTGTCTATGCACCCCATATTTTGGCTCTCTGGGGGTCCCAGTCTGAGATGGGAATAGTGCCCCCACCCCGAGTTAGCTCTGCCTAGAGTAAGCTGAATTTAAAGCACGTGAACCCTGGTCTGCATCTCCCTTAGTAGGTCTCTACCAATGTGTCTACCCAGTCTAGTTTGCTAGCTCCTAAGGTTTTTCTTCATTTCCTTATATGCTGAAGACCAGTCCTGGCGTGTAGCCTGCTTCATTGCCTCTCACCACATTCTTGAAAATGACTATTTTCGGAGGCAGAGCACCTTTCCTTTTTCTGTTACATCTTAACAGGCTTTGTACCCACAAAGGCTCCCTTGTGGCCCTGGATTCAAGTATATATTCTGCACTTACTTAAAAAGGGAATTATCTGCATTATTTCCTCCACTACAAATATGAACCTCCATTCTCGAATATGTCCCTGGTTTCAGACCTTGTGCAAAGATTTGTTCTTTCTGCACATCTCTTCTCACTCACGTCTAGTTGGGTAGTCTTTCAGGTTTTCACCTTGACTTTCTTCCCAGGATACTGTCACATATGTAGTGGTCTTCTTTGTCCCACTGAAGCTTATGAACTAGGCTTGTCCTCCTCTGTCTAAACTCTGGAGAAGGTGCCACCCAGCCTGGGGCCAGAGCTTCAGCTTCGTTTGCTCGGAGAACAGCTTTGATATGTGACCCTTGTATCTCCTTGAAATAACCTCACTGTTACATGACCTAGACACAATGACTGCAAGAAACCTGCTCACTGAAAGGCCTGATCCCTATTTGTTATGAACTGAATGTTTATGCCCCCCAAAATTTACTTTCATACTGTGACCCTATCCCCCAATGTGATGAAGATAAAGTCTTTGGAAGGTAATTAGAGTTAGTTTAGGACCTAAGAGTGGGTCTCTCACAATGAGTTTAGTGGCCATAAGCAAAAGAGATTTAGCCAGGCTCAGTGGCTCAGCCTGTCATCCCGTGCCTTTGGGAGGCTGAGGTGAGTGGATTGCCTGAGCCCGCGGGTTCGAGACCCGCCTGGGCAGCGAGACCTCATCTCTACAATAAATCAAAAAATCAGCTGGGCATGGTAGTGTGCACCTGTAGTTCCGGCTCCTTGGAAGGCTGAGTCGGAAGGATCGCCGGAGCCCAGCAGGTCGAGGCTGCAGTGGCCGGAAGCGGCCACTGCACTCCAGTCTGGGCGACAGAGTGAGACTCCAACTCAAAAAAAAAAAGAAAAAGAAGTCTCTCTCTCTCTCTCTCTCTCTCTCTCTCTCTCTCCCCATGCACACACAAAAGAAATGCCATCTTCAGACACAGTGGGAAGGTAGGAACTGAATAAACAAGCACTCTGATCTTGGACTTTGTATTTTGTTGTGACTTGTATTTTGTTATGACAGCCCAAGCTGACTAATCACTGCCTATTTTAGACCCTTTGGTACTCCTGTAACAGAATACCTGACACTGGATAATTTATAAAGAACAGAAATTTGTTTCTCACAATTCAGGAGTCTATAAAATCTAAGCTCAAGGCATTGGCCTCTGGTAAGGTCTTCTTGCTATGTCCTCACATGACAGAAGGCAGAAGGGAAAACCCACTCCCGCAAGCCTTCTTTCTAGCAGTGTTAATCCGTTCCGGAAGGTGGAGCCCTCCTATCTAAACACATCCTTTTGTGCTCCACATCTTAATTCTGTTACAATGGCAACTAAGCTTCAGCATGAGTTTTGGAGGGGACCAACACTGAGACTGTAGCACTATGCTGTTGCTCTGGATATTTCATGAAGCTTTTTGTGCTGCTTTGGTCTATTTCCTTGGCACTAGTATTGCCTGAGGAAATGTGGCAGGCTCTGTCTTGCTGTCCTCACCAGAGTATGCTGCATGACTGGGCTGCATTTTCTATGGACGTCTGGGAAGAGACTAAGGCATCGTGACTGTGCTTTTGCTTGGGATCCAGTGATCATGAGGCAAGGTGTGATCTAGTTGACTTCAGCCAAAGAAAGTGGCCAGAAGGAAAATTTTGAGCACCTAAAGCCTTCCTGTATGAACAGAGATTGTTTTGGCTCCCAGTCTAGGTCTGTGATAATGACTCGGCAAAGAATTATACGCTAATCAAGCCACACCAAAATATGCCATTTCTCTTTCTCTTCCTAAGCAGACTTGAGTGCTTAGATCGAGGCTACTTTACTCTGTTTTTTGTCAACTCCCTCACCACAACTACATATCTCCTTCCTAGGAAGTTAATGTGTGTCCAGGAATGAAAACGCTCCCTGCAATGTCAAATGTCCATTATAAGTCTATAAATTCCTCCAAATACCAAATACTTTTACAATTCATAGTTTTTCTGCCAGTACTTTAAAAAAAGTGTTTGCCAAAGTCACAAATTCATTGGAAAGGTTTTTCTAAAAACGTGGCATATATAACTGGCATTTGTTCTAAATCAAAAACTCCATCTCCTTGCTCACTCTGAACAGTTTTATTTTCATATTAAATGGCCACAGTTTATAAGAATCTACGATGTTATTAGCATGGATTAGATTTCTCCATATGCTATTTGGTTTAATGTTACAATTACCCCTTAAGTTGGATTTAATTTATCTTCATTTTATAGATAAGTAGGCTAATACTTAGAGAATTAAGGTTAACTAGCACATATTCAAGAAGAACTATTAAGCATCACAGAGAGTGTATGAGCCTAGACCTCACTGACTTCCAAATAAATGTGATTCCTTTTAAGCCAGTTGTCAAGTCTCAGTGTGTGTCCAAGAATCTTCTTCAAGGCGTGTTTCTCATTCACATTCCCAGGACCACGCCCCTAGAGATGCTGATTCAGTAGATGTCTTAATCTGTTCCTGCTGTTGTTTCAAACTATCTTAGACTAGGCAACTTGTAAACAATAGAAATTTATTTCTCACAGTTCTGAAAGCTGGAAAGTCCAAGCTCCAGGCCCCAGCAGATTCAGTGTCCGGTAAGGGCTCTGTCTGCTTCCAAGATAATGCCTCCTAGCTGCATCGTCCCATAGGGGAAGGGGGGACATGGAGCAATGCTATGTCCTCACGTGATGGAAGAGATGGACGAGCCGGGCAGCTCTCTAAAGCCTCTTTTGTGAGGACGTTGATCTCATTTGCCAGAACTCAGTTCTCGTGACTAAACCACACCTCCAAAGGCCCCACCTCTTAATACCACCACAATGGGGATTCACTTTCAACATGGATTTTGGAAGGACACAAACTTTCAAACCATGACAGTAGGGTATTTGTTTACCATCCGTCTAATTCTAATGTAGGTTATCTAAGACTGCTTGCCATTGACTCTACTTCGTTTCTCCCTATCCAGTCAACTTACTGAGTTTCTGCTCACTTTTATTCTGTTTTTTTCTGTTCCTACTAAAACTATTCAAGTTCCTTCCCATGACCATAATTTTTGACTATTGAAATACCCTCTCTCAAGTGGTCTTTTCACCTCTCAGCTGTCACTAATTCCACTCATTCTGCTCTTGGCAATTGTCAGATCAATTTGCTCAGAGTAGCTGTGGTCTTTTTCTTCTTTGTCTCTAAAATCTTTTGGTGGCTATTTTAAAAAATTAATAATACTTGTTAAAGCATGGTCAGAAAGACTTTATGCAGGCAGGATCATCATATTAGGTATAGGGGCCATTGCAAATGGGATTTTCCAGTGGGGGAGAGATATTGGGCTCAACGCTGAACAGGGCACAAACAAGTGAGAATTTGTAGCCAAGGAGCAGGGTGGGGAGGGGAGGTCAGTGGATGGAAAATGACTAAAGGGAAACGTCAGAGGCAAGGGGGATTCTGGCTAAATTGACTGAGAGGAATCCTTGCTGAAGACAGGCCAGAGTGATCAGACTCACCAGGAGGATGGGAGGATACAATCCAATCAGACATAAAGGGCTAGAGGTTCTTGCTAAACTGACTTAGTAGAGTTCTTTGCCAAAACTGGATTTTACAAGGAAGTGCATAACTAGGCCTGAGAGAAAGTTCAGAAGCCTGACTACATTTTGGTCACACAGAGAATCTTTGCATAGCCTACAAGTTCAGTTCCATTTAAGGTTTTTCATGTTCTGATACTGTCCGAGATAAGCTGTCTCTCCCACTTACCTTTTTTGTCTAATCTCATCCAGTGACTTCTTCACTCATGTGATGTATCACCGTACAGTTTGCTACTTCAAAGTCTCCCTGCTTGCAGCCTCTTCCACAGGCAATGCATTTCATCGCCTAGATGCCTTCCTCAAAGATCATTCTCTGCTTCAAAATTGTTCGGTTTCTCTAACCACCTTTAGAATAAAATCCAAATCTCCTAAGCTGATAATTAAGCTCCTGCACAATCCGTTTCCCATTTATATTCTCGATCACTTTTCTCACTAATACTTTATAACCTTTGCTTGCTGCCACCCAAACACACCTTAAAATACCCTGCTTTTGTCTTCATGCTCTGTATCCTGTGGAACCTGACTCCCTTTTTGTCTGCCTCCCCAAAGCCCTTTTTCCTTGACGTATAACTTCTAGCATATGTTCTTTCTCATTTATGAAACCATTCCTAGACCACAGTGGCCTTTTCTCCACTGAACTCACTGCCTTCTTTGAATATCGAACACATATTGCTTTACCAATCTCTTGTGGTGCTGTCTGTACTACAACTTACAGACAAGCTATTTAACTTTTCAGATTTAGAAAAAAAAAAAAACTTCACCTCAATGATCTGGGAATTTTAGGGAATGAAATCTTTTGGTTCAGATAATATAAATAATAACCTCAAGTCACCGCTTACTTCAGCTGACATAGATATATAATCAACGTTCTAGTTTAAAGTTCAATTTATCACATATTAGTCATCAGGCAAGTACTATCTATTCAGATTCATTTCTGTAACATAATATAGACCTAGTCACTTCCTATTCACTGCTGTATAATTATCTCCTTGTTTGTGATCTTCTCATTAGAATATGGGATGTTAATTTCTGCACACAGGAAGTACAGTAGGAGACAATGTCTCTTTATTTAAAGAGATAATAGGTACCCTTGTCTCAGAATGTATGGCTTTGTTGAACTTATGTCACGTCTCTTTAAACTTGCCTTCAGTATCACTTTCTTCTTATGCAATGGCCTTTTATAACCAAGAAACAGTCACGTCTAACAGAAATGTAAATTTCAAGCAATATAACACTTACGTCTGATATAGACTGCAACAGGATGTCCTAAAAGTTGAAGTTTATGCTCCCAGGAATAATTAACTCTCAGTAGCAAGGTCAGTGGTGAGACCGAGGCTCTTTTGGATTCTCTAGAGAAGGCTGTGAGACGATAGCTCTCATATGAGATCGAATGGCTCCTGTGATGTTAAATTTAATGTGATCACTATGACATCAGATAATTCATAAAACCTATTTAATTATGGGAAAATTGATTTTTTTTTAACCACTAGCAATATGACTCAATTTTTTGGGATAACTAAGGCATATAATCCATGGAGGCATGCTCACCAAATGTACCAACTCTCACAAGATATTCTAAAACATAATTTATAGCAAAGGTCTAAAGGAAGATTGTTTTCCTCCTTTGTAATACTCACATTAAGATCTTTGCAGAAAGTCTCAGCAACTAAATGGACTTCAGTACTTATGGCTAATAGAATATTTACATATTGCTTTCTCAGTAAAAATTTAACTATATATTGCAATGATGTTTCTAATCTCCCCTCCTTAACTATCTAACTGTGGTAATTAAGCCCCTTAAAACCCATCAGGACATTCATGCCACATCAATCTCTGAGTCTAAGCCTCCAACTAGTATAGAAAACACATTTTTTAAGACTTCAGAAATTCTCTATTACTGTATTCAGAGAAAATAGCCATTATCCCATTATGTTGTGGATAAATTCCACTTTCCATTTGTCCATGTTTTTGCCCTGTTTTCCCAGAATCTTTTTTTTTTTTTTGAGTTGGAGTCTCACTCTGTCACCCAGACTGGAGTGCAGTGGCACGCTCATGGCCACCGCAGCCTCAACCTGCTGGGCTCCAGCGATCCTTCCGCCTCAGCCTTCCGAGTTGCCAGAATTACAGGCACGTGCTACCACGCCCGGCTGATTTTTTGATTTATGGTAGAGATGAGGTCTCACTGCCCAGGCAGGTCTCGAACCCGCGGGCTCAGGCAATCCACTCACCTCAGCCTCCCAAAGGCGTGGGATTACAGGCTGAGCCACCAAGCCCAGCTCCCAGAATCTTTTAGACTAGCCCTTGACCGCTAATTTCCCTGGCATCTCCTCTGCAGATTTTCCTGATACTCCTTCCTGACCTCTTGGAAATGGACAGAGGGACTACTGTCCAGTCTTCTGCCATTAACTTCCTCACATTCACTATATTGTTTAGCAATGTCCGCTCCAATAACAAAAATATTGAATAATCAAATCGTGACCGAATTTTCTTTCTCATTCATGTAAGTTCCAAGACAACTCTAAAGATTTGAGACGTTTGAGCTGGACTTGAATGATGCCTGTGATTTTTCAAGATCAAGAACATCATAAAAAAGGTATATAAGCAAAGGTGTAGACATATGAAGACAACTTTGGAAAGAAAAGAGGGACAGATAGAGGGGCAGGGGTAGGTGTGTCTGCACCCCATCTTCTCACCCTTTTCGCTCTTCAAGGCCAACGGCATTCAAATGGCATACTGTTCCTTTAACCTTGAGAACATCTGCCCTGCAACTGCTCAGAGTCTGCTGGAATATAAGACTCTGCATCTGTATCCAATTACTTAGGGTTGGCAAAAGCAAAGATCTTGCCTTTGTCTTTTCTGTATCCTTCATGGTGTTTGCACATAATATCTGCTTAATAAAATTTTTGGCTGTTACGTTGATAGTGCAGCAGAGGGTCAGAAACAGGAGAAAAAGCACAAATTACAGTCTGGCTTCAGCTCACCAGGTTGCTGGGAATACGTGAATGACTCCCCAGAGAGGATGCTAGGGCCATCAGAAGGTAGAATGTGCTCCTGATCCAGTCTCAGAAGAGGTCAAAGGGAGGAGAGGGGAAAAGCAGGGGAGGTGGTAAGCAGCCAGAAGCTTCCTTTCTCTAGAGAACAGAAAGATATTCTCAACAACATACATGGATTTCTCCCAGGTGACTAGAGTCCTTGGTCCCCTCCTTCTTACCCATTATTTATACTAAACAAATGTTCTTGACTCCATTGTATTAAGAATTTAATTAACAGAAAATTATTATATCAAACGTTAAGTGGGTAAAGTACGAATTCTCTGTTTTTCTTTAGCTGGCATATACGAATTTTATAGGCCCCATTTTCCCTGTTTTTAAAATACCTTCCTGGGATTACTTTTTAGATGGACTTTATCCTTAACAAAAAGTAAATGGAACACTTCACCAAGCTGCAAAGGTAGAGCTCCCCTTACCTCGGGTAAGTTCTCACCCACAGCACAAATACAGTCAGGAAATCCCAGAGCTAAGCCAACAGTCATTTTTTTCCTCTCAGGCATCATTGTCCCCAACTCCTGGTTGTTTCTGCATTTCGACATTTTCTGTCTCCAGTAAGCGATCACACAAAAACCCATGTCCTGCCTAACTCATGTTTTGTATTCATATCAATCTCTTCCATGCCATTGATACTTCCTTTACCTTGGATCAAAGAACAAACTCAATTCCCGATTGCTCCTCTTTCCTTCCTCCTATAACTTTTTATTTCTTTTCTTGAATGGCTTACAGTGCCCATCAACTTCCTCCATTGGTTTCCAAAATTAAGAAAGAACGACTACTGATCCCTAGGCCCATGACCTGAAAATCAGAAGCTGACACCAAAGGGTTCTAATACCCAATTTAAAATAGGGATCACCCAGAAGGAGTGCCTCTTGAGCAAATTCCATTTAAGCTAAACTGCATATTACACATGCTGTGTGTTTTTTATATTTACAAGTGATGAGCAAGATTAATCAAAGAGATAATGCAAAGATATTTCTTATTATTCAAGTGTTCACAAATAAATGACATTCTTGCTCATTAAAATTCAAACTCAGATAAATACCATCCTCCACTTGTAACTGAACCTTAACCAAGCAGGTCATAAAAGAAGCTGCCAGCATTCTGAAGTTATATATTCAATTTAAAGCTGCAAAGGAAAGTAATTAGGTTGCATAGAAACTCTGGCTTCAAAACAAGGATGGATAGTCATTTTAAATAACAAAATGCCAATATTTGCAGAAAATTGAGACTTCACAAATAATAAACTGTGCTATTCCTGCAGTGAATTGTGGGCCAGATATTATAAATATTGAAATTCAGCAATTCATCACTAGAACTATCTTTTATTTTAGTGACTTTCATCTGGTAGTAAATAGAAATTATATTTGTTGGATAAAGCTAGAGGAAGGAGAAACCTCTCTGCCTTTTTTTCTTGATAAATTTGGTCCAGGATAAGAATATTAAATTATACTTTGAAATAAAAAATAGTTTGACATCCTGAAAGACCAAACGATATTGCAACCATAATTATCTCAGTATCAGTACCACATGGAATATTGTCAGACTGAGGGAGGGGCAAACTCCCTAAGATGTATAATTTAAGCAAATAGTCTTGCCACTAGAAAGATGGATTTGTGTGCATCTTTGAAATGGCCAAATTTTTTACTCGGTTTTTAATTTTTTTTTAGATTTTGTATTTATTCATCTATCATCTTTTATTTGACCATGCAGATGGATTCCATTTTTCTCCAATAATCTTGGCATAAAGTAAGGTCATTAGTGCCTGATGACTGATTTCAGAAGTTATTCTCATAATTGTCGTATTTGCCAATAAAGAAGTTAAAAAAAGGCCAGCATGACAAAATGTGTGATTTTACATTTATAACACTAAAGAGTTACCAGTGGTGTGTAAATATTATCTAAGTCTTGCAATTTTGCTTCTAACACAACATACTGATGTCACTGGGTGGGCTGAGTTGTCAACACAGAATCAAAGTTGTAGAACGGGCCATCTGTTGGTGAAAAAGCTTTCAGAGAGTCTGGGAGCTCTGTGGCCATCACTAGCTAAACATTTTCCTAACAGACTCAAATTTTGATGTTAAAATATTTGCAAATTCTAGAATTATGAGGAAGTTTTTGGTTTTGTTCTACTAATCTTACAGTTTTCCACGTAGTGATCCAAGTTACCAATATATACAGAAATGCGTACTAACTAAGGTATTGCTCCTCTCTCTTCAGCGATAGCAAAGCTTAGGAAAAAGGTGTTTACTGCCTCCATAGAGGCACTCTGGGTGCACTTTGTTATGAGTCACAGGACAGCTGCAAAATGAACTGCTCGTGCTAGGGAGTGAGAAGATGCATCTCCTTCCAAGGTATGCTGCCAGACTACAGGAGCGAGATCCTGGCATGCACCAAGGACAACTGTGCCACTAGCTCTCTGGCTGGAAAAAAAAGGAGGAAGTTACAGAAAAATAATGTAAGCAACAGCACATAAAATTTCATCCAAACATTAGGTTATGATACTGAATTTGGGGTGGATCAAATGAAAAATCTATGGCCAAAATGAATCAAGAAAAATACTTAAAGATTTATAATATGTTTTTGTACTATAATACATAGTGCTACATTTCTCAAAAACTGGATTTGTCTTCATTCTATGATTATTTTCCCTGGTCAAGAAAAACTAGAATCGGGTCAACAAGTTACTCTGTTAGTGCTCACAGCAATAATGAAGGACTCGGATTGGGAAGGTTTTCCTTTGAAGCCACCCTCCTGGATTTAAAGGTAGAGCTCTCTCTTGACTTACCTCTCTTACTTACTTTCTGTCTGCTTCACAGAGGTACAATACCAACTCCTCTCTGTGAAAGTTCAAAACTCTTTACTTAGGAATTAATAGCTAGATTATTGGGTAGCCACTTATACAAGTGTCACATTCAAAATCGGTTGTAGGCAATATTTTGTGCCCTACCTACCAGATATGACAATGCTAATTTTTACAATGCTCCTGGAGCTCACAATTTTCCAAAATGAACTAATGGGCTTCCCTGTTCCGTGCCACATAATGGTAATCCCTTCCTCTTGGTTGGGTAAGTAAGAAAAGTATGCATCATCCAGTATTTCTCTTTCCTTTTCCTCTGAATTAAAGCAGTCACAAAGGTCTGCTGATGCCACCTCACAAAATTTCCTATTACTTTCTATTTCAGCATGTGTTGCTTTAATTTACCTTTACTTTCTCCATAAAGTATTTCAGTGGCCTCTTTGCTAGGTAACTGTTTTACTCTTTCCCCCTTTTTGTAAACTTTGAATACTTCTTCCATTTTTCACTGTTGTAGTGACCTTCTTTCTGTGTCATTCATTTTTTCTCTCTGTTGGGTTCTACCACTCATCTTACAAATTACTCCAAAACATAATAGCTTAAAGCAACCACCATGTATGTGCTCACGATTCTGCAATTGGGGCTGGGATCAGGCAGGTGATTCTCCCGCATGCATATGCTGGAGTCCCTCCTGAGATGCGGTTCTCTAAAGGTTAAACCAGAGCTTGAAATCCATGGTGTCTTCATCTGGCCTCTCAGCTGAAGGCCGGAATACCTGGACTGGCTGAACATCTCTTTCTCCCTCTCCCTTTTCCCACCCCCAGCATGGTAGTCCAAGCTTTTACAGAGTAGCCCAGCGTATCAAGAAGGAGAAAGGTCGAGATGACAGCTTCTTAATGTCTGGGCCTTACTTCAATTAGTAACATCCACATTCATGCAGTTTTAAATAATATTTTAAGTACCATGCTCTTAAATAAGATCAGATTATCAAGGCGCACCAGGCATTTGAGGAAAATATCTCATTTGAAATTCGGAGATTAAAACAAAACAATAAAAAATAGAGTATACAAAAATATCTAAAAACAATAATAAAATAAAATCATGACTATCCAGAGATAAAAGAACAGGGAAAAAAAGAATAGAACCTCATTTTAAAGTAGCAATTTCTGAGAAAGATAGTTTTAAAATATAAGAAATTCAATGGGAGGGTTAGAAGTTAAGTCAAGGAAATTTGCCAGAAAGAAAATATAAAGAAGGAGAAAGAAAACAAATAAGAAAATTATAGGACCAGTTCCAGCCAAATCAATTCAACAGCCAAGTACGGAGGTCCCAGAAATAGGCAGCAAAGGAAAATGAAGGAAAAGAAATCATCAATGATATACTAATCAAAAAACTCTAAAAATAAAGTGCATTAAGGATCTAAAACTTCCTCAGCACAATGAATAAAGTTAGATTACACAAAGGAACATTATTACAAAATTTCAGAATATTAGGGACAAAAGAATATTATGCAAGCTTTCAGAAAAAGGAGAAAAGAGGGGTGACACACAAAGCTAAAGTTTCAAAATATTGTTGGAGTTTTCCACAGAGCTTTATGAAGTTATGAAAATTGAAAAATGTCTTCAAAATTCTGAGAAACAATAATTTTTATTCTAGAGATTTGTTGCCCCAAATCAACTCTTGACTATGGTAGAAGATAAAAGAGGGATACTTGGGGACCTGAACGAGTTTTGAAAATGTATTCCCCAAGCACAAATTTCCAGGAAGATAATAAAATATATGTTCTACCCAAATAAGAAAGTAAACTAAAAATGTAAAATATGTGATCCAGGCAACAGATAAGGGAATCGTTAGGCTGATGGTGAAAGGAATTCTCCAGATGGCAGCTACTCGGCAGGTCAATAAATCAATCAGTTCAGACAGGAGCAGACCTAAAGACTTTAGAAATATTTTATTTCTAGTAAAACCAAATTGATAGAATATCTAAGGTGTTTTAATATATTGACAGACACTTCAGTTAATGCTGATTGTGCCCCAAACCAGGTAAACAAGCAATTACTAACTCTGGGCAGGAAAAGGATCTTGCCCAGAAAAGAAAAACAATCACACTACAAGGCTTATCCAAGAACAGAGCTTGCCTATGAATATTATTATACATATTTACTAAAACCATGTTAAAACGAGACGGAGGGTATTGAGGGACAGGAAATATACAGGTGTGGGTAAAGGAGAGAAAAGATCAAAGAAAGCTAAATGATCATCTTCCAGAGTAGAAAGTAATTAGGGAATGCCTACAACTCATAAATCCAGAAGCAGCAACATATGGATGTAGTTCAGAACAACGGAGGTAAACATCCAAAGAATAGAAAGCAATTGCTTTAAGAAGTGAAGTGGTAGGAACAGA
Organism: Carlito syrichta; assembly: GCF_000164805.1. Taxonomy (NCBI): domain Eukaryota; kingdom Metazoa; phylum Chordata; class Mammalia; order Primates; family Tarsiidae; genus Carlito; species Carlito syrichta. Next base: position 178,142 of record NW_007233541.1, on the reverse strand, counting down.
GAAGTGATGATCTTCAGATCAAGCCTGGGAGAGCACATGACTATTTAAATGTGTAATTTAGAATTAAAAAAGACGAACACAAACGGTTACCTTTGGAATTTCATGCTGTGCTTGTATTCCACCTTTACTGTCTTTCAAATATCTCTGCAAGTGTGGCCAATGTGGCTTTAAAATATTACAATTCATTCTGTGTGGCCATTAAATTACGGATCACTTTCACTGAGTTTGTAATCTTTTTCTTCTCTGCATTTATTCCCGGACAATCAGTGCTCAAACGATTTATAAGCAGTCAAAGAACAAATGAATGTCAAGTGACAGAAAGTATTTACATGGCAAAGCTGGCTGATAACGGGAACAAGTGCACCAATAAAACTGCATGCCTTGGCAACTGCTCCGGACCTCAGGATCAAATAAATGTACCGCCCATCCTTGGGTCTACCTCCCAGATCAAATTGCGTGCAACAAACGGTCAGAGAGTTATCACTATCCTGGGGGAAATTACTGGCAAAAGTAAATAAATTCCACATGGCATGGGCCAAATTGGTTGATTACACTGATTGGTAGCACAATGGTTTCTTCCATTTTTTGATATTAGGATCAGATTTCTCAAATCCATGAAAATAATTTAATTTTTCAAGCCTAGATGAAAGAGAGTAAATGGAGGAAGGCGGTCCAAGACCCAGGAGAAATTTATGTCTTTTTCCATCTCATTGTCAATGCTGTCCCATTTTAAAGCAATGTGTTTTTGATTTTCGTGTTTGGATTGCTCTTCTGCTTAGGGAATCAATCACATTTTGATCTCTCATTCCTTTTGGGACAGCCAGTGAAAAGTGCTTTTATAAGTTACAATTCTGACCTTTTTAGGATTCTGTTATTTGATTAAAAAGCATCAGAGGTCTGCTGTCTGGCAGGGTTTATTGTCTGTAACAAAGCAACCAGAAATGCAACCAAAGAGTAATTTGTAAGGGGTTATGGATCCATTCACAACAAATATTTATTGTTACTGGTGCAATTCCACAGTGAAAATGAAATACACCAGAAGTCTTTGTCTTCCTCTCTTGGAGCCCACGGCACTCAACTATACTATAGGTGAAAACAATTTATAAAGATGGCATTTGGCTCCTTGAGAGATTCAAAATCTTTGAATGAGATCCAAGTGAAACCTTGCTTACTAAGCTCTCTCCAGGGGAAGTGTGCTCTGGCATGGTGAGAGTGTTGCTCTATATTACACCTTTATTCGCTTAAACAACGTGGTCTGCTGATGCTCAGGGATCCCTGAGACCTTTCAGGCAACCCATGAGATTAATAGTCATTTTTATAATAATATCAAATTATTATTTATTTTCACTGTTTCCATTGGCACTGGTGATGCAAAAATATTGGTGGGTAAAATTTCAGTGCCTGAGCCTGGATTGAAACAGTGGCACCAACCTGCCATAGTTTGTCTGTTTTTTTAAAATAACATCTTTGCAGCGACCTAATCACATATAATTCACTCAAAGTGTACCATGCAATGGTTTTTAGTATATTCACAAATATATGCAACCACCACAATCAATTTTATAATACTGTATCACGTCTAAAAGAAACCTTATAACGTTTAGTCATCACCCCCCAAAACTCTAGTCCACTCCAGCCCTAAGCAATCACGAATTTGTCTTTGGTCTCTATAGAGCCCGGACAGTTCATATAAGTAGAATCATATGATATATGGTCTTTGTGATTTTTTTTCCACATAGCATAATGCTTTGAAATTTCATCCATGTGATAGCATGTATCTATACTTTACCTATTTTTACGGGTGATAATATTTCATGGTATGGATATATATCACATTGTGTTTATTCATTAAATCAATGATAGACATTTGGGGTAGTTTTTACTTTTTGGCTATTATGAATAATGTTGCCATAGAGATTTGAGTATAAGCTTTTTTGTGGACATGTTTTCACTTCTCCTAGGTGTATATCTAGGAGTGGATTTGCTGAGTTGTGTGGTAACTCTTCGTGGTTCTAATTTCTCTACATTCTCACCAAAACTTGCTTTTATTTGACTTTTTTATTCTAGTCATTTAGTGTATATGAAGCTGTATCTAATTGTGGTCTTGATTTTCATTGTTCTGATGATTAAGGATGCTGAGGATATTTTCCTGTGCTTATTAGCTATTTCCAAATCTTCTCTGAAGAAGTGTGTATTCAGATCCTTTGCTAGTTATTTAAATAAGTTGTCTTTTTATTGTTGAGTAGAAAGAGTGTTTTATATACTCTGTATAGACGTGCCTTCTTAGATACACGATTAGCAAGTATTTCTCTCATTCTGTGAATTGTCTTTTTGTTTTCTTAATAGTGTCACTTAGCGCTCGAAAGATATTCTGCTGTTGGGTGGAGTGTTGTATACATGCATGTGAGGTCCAGTTACTTTTCACCGTTAAGTTTTCTCTTTCTTTATTTATCTTCTGACCAATTGTTCTACCTATTATTGAAAGTATAGTAATGGAGTCTATTATAATTATTAGAGTTGTGGTTTCACTTTGTTGTCCAGGCTAGAGTGCAGTGGCACAATCATGGCTCACTGCTGCCTCAAACTCCTGGCCTCAAGCAATCGCCCCACTTCAGCTTTACAAGTGGTTGCCAGGCTAATTTTGTTTTTTAAGAAATAAAAAATTTAATTAGGGTGAGGTGATATTTCATTTTGGTTTTGATTTGCCTCTCTCTGATGATTAGTGAGGTTGAGCATTTTTCATATACTTGTTGGCCATTTGCATGTTTTCTTTAGAGAATTGTCTATTGAGATCTTTTGCCCATTCTTTAACCCGATTATTTGCTTTTTTTGCTACTGAGGTGTTTGAGTTCCGTATATATTCTAGTTATTAATCTCTTGTGAGATGGATAGCTTGCAGATTTTTTTTTCCGATTCTCGGTTGTCTCTTTACTTTGTTAATTTCTTCCTTTGCTGTGCAGAAGCTTTTAGCTTGATATAATACCATTTGCCTATTTTTGCTTTGGTTGTCTGTGCTTTTTGAGGTCTTACACAAAAATCTTTGCCCAGTCCAATGTCTTGGGGGCATTTCTTCAATGTTTTCTTCCAGTAATTTCTTATGTTTAAGTTTTTAATCTATTTTGATTTGATTTTGTTGGTATGGTGAGAGATAGGGGGCCACTTTCATCTTTTTTGCATAGTTATCCTTTTTTCCCAGCACCATTTATTGAAAAGACTGTCCTTTCCTAATTATATGTACTTGGTGCATTTGTCAAAGATGAAATGTCTGTAAATGCGTGCATTTTAATATAGTTTCTCTATTCTGTTCCATTGGTCTGTGTGTCCATTTTTATACTTATGCCAATACTATGCTGTCTAGGTTACTGAAACTTTGTGGTAAATTTTGAAGATAGGTAACATGATGACTTCAGCTTTGTCCTTTTTGCTCTGTATTGTTTATGTGAATTTTAGGGGTTTTTTTGCTTTTTTTTTCTATTTCTGTGAAGCATCTCCTTGAAATTTTGATAGGGATTGCACTGAAACTGTAAATTGCTTTGGTTATTATTGTCATTTTAACAATATTAGTTTTTCCAATCCATGAGCATGGAATATCTTTTCTTTGTGTGTGTGTGTGTGTGTGTGTGTGTGTGTGTGTGTCCTTTTCTATTTCTTTAATCAGTTGTATAGTTTTCCTTGCATAGAGCATTCACTCCTTTTCTTCATTTGATTCCTAGATATTTTATATATTTTCAAGCTTTTGTAAATGAGATCGCATTCTTGATTTGTTTTTGAGGTACTTCTTGGCCTATAAAATTTTTCTGATCACGCTCAGTGGCTCAGCCTGTAATCCCAGCACTTTGGGAGGTGGAGGCGAGTGGATTGCCAGAACCTGCGGGTTCAAGACCAGCCTGGGCAACTTGGTGAGACCTCGTCTGTGCAATAAACAAACAAATAAATAAATTAGCTGGGTGTGGTAGCACACACCTGTAGTCCCGCCTACTTGGAAGGTTGAGGCAGAAGAATCGCTGGAGCCCAGCAGGTTGACGCTGGGGTGGCCATGAGTGTGCCACTGCACTCCAGTGTGGACGACGGAGTGAGACTCCAAGTCAAAAAAATTTTTTTTTAATTTTTCTATACTTATTTTCTATCCTGCAACTTTACTGATTTAACAGTTCTAAAAGCTTGTTGGTGAAGTCGTTAGGTTTTTCTAGATATAAAATCATATTTTCTACAAAAAAGGCTAATTTGACTTATTCCTTTATAATTTGATTGCCCTTTATTTCTTTCTCTTGCCTAGCTGCGCTAGCCAGGGCTTCCGGTATTATGTGGAATAAGTATGGAGAAAGAAGGCATCCCTGTCTTATTACAGATCTTAGAGATAAGGCTTTCAATTTTTCTCTATTTAGTATGATGTTAGCTGTTTGTTTTTCATATATAGCCTCTATTATTTTGAGGTATGTTCCCTCAATACCCAATTTGTTGAGGGATTTTAATCATAAAGGGATGTTAAATCACATAAAATGCCTTTTCAGCATCTATTAAAATGATCGTGTGGGTTTTGCTCTTGGTTCTGTTAATACATTGCATCTTTTTTATTGATTTGCATATGTTGAGCCATCCTTGCATCCTGGGATGAATTTCACTTGATCATGATGAATAATATTTTTAATGTCTTGTTGATTTTGGATTCCAAGTATTTTGTTGAGGATTTTTTAAATCTATGTTTATCAGAGATATTGTCCCACAGTTTTCTTTCTTCTTTTTGTGTGTGTGTGTTTGTTTGTGAGTGAGTGAGAGTGTGTGTGTGTGTGTGTGTGTGTGTGTGTGTGTGTGTGTGTGTGTGTGTGTGTGTATGTATCCTTGCTGGTTTTGGTATTAGGGCAATGCTGGTCTTGTACAATGAGTTTGGAAATATTGCCTCCTCCTCAATTTCTTTGAAGAGTTTACATAGGATTGGTATTAATTCTTCTGTAGATATTTGGTAGAATTCAACAATGATACTGTCAAGTCCTGGACTTTTCTTTGATGGGAGGCTTTTTATTATTGGTTTGGCCTCATTTATTATCAGTTTGTTGGAGTTTTCTATTTCTTTGTGGTTTCATCTTGGTAGGTTGTATGTGTTCAGGAATTTATCCATTTCAGATTTTCCAATTTGTTGATTTATAGTTGTTCATAATACTCTATAATGATTCTTTGTATTTCTGAGGAGTCAGTTGCTATCCATCCTTTTTTTTTGTTTCTGGTTTTACTTATTTGGGTGTTTTCTCTTTTTTTATTAGTCTAGCTAAGTGTTTGTCAACTTTGTTTATCTTTTCGAAATCCTAACTTTTTATTTTGCTGATCGTGGGTAATTTTGTCTCAATTTAATTTATTACTGCTCTGATCTTTATTATTACCTTAGTTCTACAGATTTTGGTGTATTCTTGATTGTCTAGCTCACTGAGGTGGTTCATTAGGTTGTTTATTTGAAGTCTCTCTGCTTTTTTGATATTGGCACTTATTGTCATAAACTCTCAAAGTATGACTTTTGCTGTATCACATAGATTTTGTTATCTCCAATTTCATTTCTAATTTTTTCATTGACTACTTGGTCATTCAGGAGCATGGCTTCCCTTTTACATCCTATGCTCACATTTTTTAAATTAAACATTATACCTGATGCCACTTGTAGTTCGTTTTTAAGAAAATGTGTCATTCATTAATCTATCACCTCACAAACTCAAATAAAATACTTAGAAAATTAATATTATATATTTCTTAAATCTATTATCAATATTTGGGTGTATAATAAAGTATTCTTTCTTAAAATAATATAAAGAAGTAAAATAAGGACAGTACTCTGAGAGACCAACTATGAGGTCTGCTCATATTTGAGGAATTTGCAAGTTCTTAAATATTAAAATTAATTGCATCAAATAGTCTGTTAGCACAACCAGGGAAATGTCAAGCTGCATCTAATTTTATTCACAAATATTAATTTACTCTATTAACAAATACATTAACAAATTTAAATAAGGGACTGGGGAAGTACTAGAAATTCTTCTGTGAAATACATTAAGAAAACATTATTCAAATATGGGGTTTTGTCAAAAGTGCTCAAAAATTCTATTCCCCATTCAGGGGAATCAGGTGTTTCAACAATTTTCGTGATGACTAAGGCTTTAGAAGGGTAAACTGTCTAAATTTCAGCTCTGGGTGCAGTAGTTATCAGTCTTGCTGAGACAATTATCATATGACATGATTTGTATATAAATAAGTATACTTTGTAGGAGAGAATACATAGCTTTATCAGAACTTCAGAAATGTCTTTTACTCCAAAATGTAAGAAACAGTAAGCTATTCCTTCAGGTAGGATGGTTGATAATATATTTTTTTAATTCATGTTATTTTTCTGAATGTGTATTCATCAAAGGAACATCCTGATTACAATTTGGCTTTTCAAGGAGTTTGAGCATATGTGAGATGAGCCTGTTAAGCCAGTCATATTCTTGGTGAAAATCAATAAAGTGATGTTTCAATGTCTGCCTCAGTGTCTTTTGTCTTGTGGTTAGTATCTACATTCTTAAACAATGAAAAATCCCAGCCTCTGGGCTACCATCATAAAGGATCATTCCTGATATGACAAAGCATGATACATATTGGTGCAATTTTAATACACCTTTCATGGGATAAAATTACATAAACAGATTATTGTACAAGAAGAATCTTGTTAACAAGAACACAATCATTCTTTAGAAATGAGCTGTCTATACTCTCAAGTTTTTCTCTGGAATTTGCTGTTGGCCCAGCTTACTCAATGGGAGAAAACAAAAACAAAAACAAAACAAAACTTCACAACCTGAAACTCCTGTCTGAATACGGGCATCATCTTTTTTCTAGGAAATCCTGGCTCCTCTTTTTTTTTTTTTTTTTTGAGTTGGAGTCTCATTCTGTCACCCAGACTGGAGTGCAGTGGTCACTCCCGGCCACCGCAGCCTCGACCTGCTGGGCTCCGATGATCCTTCCACTCAGCCTTCCGAGTAGCTGGAATTACAGGCACGTGCTACCACGCCCGGCTGATTTTTTGATTTATGGTAGAGATGAGGTCTCGCTGCCCAGGCGGGTTTCGAACCCGCGGGCTCAGGCCATCCACTCACCTCGGCCTTCCAAAAGCGCGGGATGACAGACTGAGCCACCGAGCCCGGCTATCCTGACTCTTCTTGAAGACACTGTTTCCTCTAGAACACAGCAATGCATTTGCAGTCTCTCTCTGTCCCTTTCTCTCTCTCTCTCTCTCTCTCTCTCTCTCTCTCTCTCTCTCTCTCTCTCCCCGCCCCCTTTGTCTTTCTCTCTCCCCTTGTCTGTGTCCTCCACTCTTCCTTTCTTCCACATTGCTTCTGCTCCAGGAAGTAGAGTAGGACATTCCTATCACACACTCTTTCAGCTTCTAGTTTCAAACTACATCAACTATTACCCTTTGCTTGCTGAAATCCTATGAACCTATCACTCACTGAGACTCATTAATTGGAGATTTTAACACTCCATGGCCACTGTCTCCAACACTACTTCGACCACTTTTTACCTATATAATCTCGTCTGGTTTCATGGCTTTAATTATTAACACTATCATCTATATGCTGAGGATTTCAACATTTATATTGCTCTGAGCCTGATAACCTTCTTGAATTCCAAATTCTTCGTTGACATGTCACCTTGGATATCTAACAGACGTCTGAAACTCCACAAGTCCAAAAGATAACCCTTAATTCTCACTCCCAATTTGCCTTGTCCCAGAATTCTCTGCTTTAGTTCATACCCTATAGAATCACATTTAACTATTTTCTTTGATTCACTTCCCAAATTCAATCTCTCTTAAAGAAAAAAAAAGAAAGAAAGAAAAAGGATTTAGCCTAAAAGTGTTTAGGCTCAACGTTTATCTCAAATTTAATAACTTCTCACCCTGCTACCACCTACACTTAGGTAACCCTGATTTTTTACCTGGATTATCATGAGTGTCTGCTTCTACTCTTAATCAGCTCCTGTCTATTTTTCATTCTGCAGACAGATCATGATCCCAGTTAAAGTGGCTTCCCTCCTTACCCTGGTCACCAGGGCACCACATGATGGTATCCCTGACAAGTCCTTGTTCACATTATTTCTCATTTCTACCAGGTCACTCAGCTTTAGCCACACTGTTTCTTGTGCTTCTTGAGCACTCCAGTCTGCACCCACAGGAGGTCTTTGCCCTTGCTACTTCCCATCCCCAAACGCCTTTTTCCTGGACACTTGCTTTCTATTTCTTTATAACCCTATTCACCCTTTGATATATTATATATTTAAATTTTTGATTGATTTTTGTGTCTCACCTTAGAAGGTAACTTGATGGGAGCAGGAATGTTTTCTGGGTTTTTTCCTTTTTTTCCTTTTTCTAACTCAAATCCTATAAGGCTATCCTATAGGCTGGTACTCCATAAATATTTATTAAACCAACAAGTTAATGAATCAATCATAAATGTAGATTGGCTTCCTCTGCCTTTACTTATTCATTTAGTAGAATGCAGAATTAGGTTTTAGGATAGAAAATATACCAGCAAGAACTTTTCATGGAAGCAGGAGATATGACTCACTTTATGTGCACTTGGCTAGAAATAACCAAGAAATAGAATACTTACTTAAGGAAATTGAAGAACTTAACTATGACATAACATTTAGATGTTTTCTTTTCAGGATTGTGATTTCTTGGTGTTTAGTTTTAGGTTTGGATTCTCAATGGTCAATTAGAAAAGAAGCTAAGGAATTATGATAGTGAGTTTAATTTAAATACAAATGTGATTTTAAAAAAAACTTTCTTTAGTGAGATCTGCTGAACACTGAAAAGCAATCATAATAAAATGATGGACTGTACTTTAAAATAATGTTATTTGGTAGTAAGAAGAATTCCAGAGTAGAATCTATCTCAGTTCCACTACTAATGGGCTGTGACTGAATCAAATATGTAATTTCAACAATTTTCAGAAAAACCTTAGCCTGTCAAATGAGAATGTTAGCCTTAGCAATCTCTATGATTTCTTAATATCTTTTCTATGAAAAAACACTGGAAAACAAGGTTAGCTAATGACCATAAGGTAAATATGATCCTTTATGCTTAAGGAAGTGAGGTGATAGGGAATTAATTACTTCTGATTTTAAAATGACCTGTATAACCAGTTTAATTGAAATAAACTTATTAAAAAGTATTGCTATGGGTGACAGTAATAAGAGAGTAAGTGATGAGGTATTTCATGGAAGGATCGTAATTCAGTGGTAACTCACTGCTCACGAAGATATAGACCATGTAAAATTGGCTTCACTTAATCAAGCGGGATTACATCAATTCAGTCTGATGTGCAGGTAACAGATCCATCAACTGAAGTTCAATTAGATACAATCACCTCGAGATTAATTCTGTAATCAGCCCAAGTTGAGCAAGAGAGAGAATCTCAATAGCATCTATACATATCAGAGTGTGAAAACATAGAAGCAAACAACCACCAATTTGGAACATTAGACAAATAAATCTTCTCATCCCTAAATGACATTCTGCTTTTACAAACTCATACTGTAGTAGCAACACTGCCATCACCAGAGACCAAAAATTGTACTAATTTCAAGCAAGGCTAACCCCTCCCTTTTCTCCTCACAAAAGATCACTCAGTCATGACCTCCCCTGTAAATATCTGTGCCAAGAAAATGTCTTTCCCGAAAGCAACATTTCCAAAAAAATCAACGAGTCTCATTTGGTGCCTGAGGGGTCACATTGACGGAAAAAGGGCGGGCCCCAAGTACGCATCCTTCACTGTCTGCCTGGAGCTTGAGACATGCAAAGTTGGATCAGCTTTGGTTTCTGTTTAATTCAGTGAATTTGCTGCACATCAGCCCCTGGCAGCTTTTACCTTTTCATTGCTCTGGGAAAGCTGGATGTGTTATTGTTGTCATTGTTTTTTTTTTCGCTCTGAGAATTCTAATTATTATTAAAACAACAAAGCAACTCACATGTTTGTGTCTCCTCTTAGATTTCCATTTCTCACCATCAAAACAAACGAATATTCCAGTCTGTTAAAAATGGCACATTTTATAGACAATCACCTTCATAAAAGCTGCTGTGTAAGTGTACCATTGGCACCGAAAGTATAAGATACTAGGCCCTCAAATACCAAAACCAGAGTTTTTTTATTACTTTGTTAATAGACCCTTTGGAGAGTAAAATTTATTAGAACGCTAACGTATCTTTAGTATTTTTAAAGGATAGTCTGGTAAAATATTATTGAACTCATTCATCCACTACCTGGCACAAGAATGCACTCATGTAAGCCTGCATTGAGGTTGTTGAGACCACACCACAACCTCAGAAAGTAAGAATGAGGTCACAACTTATCGTCGCTTTTTGTCGTTTTGACCTCTCTGACAATGAACTTAGAATTTTAAGTCATACTTCTAATTCTGCTCAGGAAAACATCAGAGCAGTATGTTTCTGCTGCCTCCAGCAAGGCAGCAACAAATAGCATGATGAAAAAGTGGATAAGCTGCCCATCGAAGCTGGACTGGATAAAAAATATGTGGTACATGTACACACAATGGAGCATTATACAGCCATAAAGGTGGACCAACATATGGACTTCGCAGCAACTTGGATGGATTTAGGGTCTATCATATTCAGTGATCTACCACAGAAACAAAGAACAGAGTACCATATGTTCTCACTCATAAGCAGACCTTGAACAATTATAATAATACAATAAGAAAGGGATTGGTAGTAGTGGGAAACTGCCAGGGGAAGGGGGAGTAGGATTGGCAGTTGAGAGAAACTGCCAGGGGAGGAAGGGACACACCTCATCAACAAGAGTACCTGCATAATCAACATTTGTATACCTAGCCCTGAAGTATACTCCACATCTTTAGAAAAAAAGCATGCTAATTAGATCTCATGTTATTCCTTCGGGATGCATCAAACTTATTTACTGAGCATTGCTGATTTTATGTGTACAATCATAAAAGAAAATGAATAAGCTTTTCTAGGTCTTATAGAGAGTGACTTTGATATGAAAGACTTGGATAGATTCTTTGGTTCTGAAGCTGCCAATAGTAACTCTTGTGTTAAAATCATTCCCATCACCGTCACGATTACCATCATAATTGCTACCACGTATTCCTGCCCACTAAAATAAGTGTAAGCACTATACCAAGAGCTCTGACATGCATGCTATGGTAGCTTTCAAAGATGGTCATAACAATTTCTTCCACAGCGATGAGCAGTTCTCTTTGTAATATGATGTTTCCGCTCCTCCCATCAAGAATCAGTTTATTTTTTACCTGCTTTTGAACCTCGTCTGGTCTTTCCCTTGCTTTTATCAAGTTGATGGTGGTAAAAGTGACTTGGATTCCTGAGCCTCAGTTACATAAGGACTTGTAGATTTTGCAGCTTCTATTCTTGTCCTCTGGCTGCCCTGAGACCACTGAGGAGAAAGCAAGGGTTAGTTTCCTTGTAGATAAGACACTATGTGGAGGCTCAAGAGAAAGAGAGAGAGACACCTAGGTAAACATCACCAGACATTAAGATGAGGCCATTTTGGATGCTCCAGCCCCAGCAGAAACACGATATTTGCACGAATAACCCTAGGAAAGGCCATCAGACAAATACCCACCTGCTCCCAACCCAAGTTCCCAACTCACAAAATGGTAAGCAAAGAGATGGTTTTTGTTTTAAGCTACTACATTTCAGAGTGGTTTGTTTATACTAACCATTAACTGAAACACCACCATCTTCTGGCTGACTCTTCAAAGAAGCATTGTGCTCTCTGCATTCTATCCACCACAGTGCCTCTAGTATCAGTCTGCAAAATATCTATTATATACTGGAGTGACCCACATGAAATAATATACTCATTTGGTAAAACAAAAACATAAGATACTAAGCTCAAGAAAATGAATGGGGGAGTTAATTCATTCATTAATATGAAGCAGAAAATCCCGCTCGACTGTTGGTAATTTCTGGTCTTGGGTGGGAAGTTGTGAGGAAGTGGATCTAGAGGTCATTCTCTCTGTTTCAATTTGACCAGATATATGAGTAAGGGAGTAGGCGGTGAAGGAGAGGCTCAGAGGACCTGGGTTTTCATGCCACTATCACTGCTTAGATATTCAAAGCCTATTCTTCTTTCCTATGTTTCTCAGGGACTTTGGACTGTTGGAAAAGTGTTTGTCTGCATGGAGAGATTTATAATCTGGCTGAATAGTCCTGAGGCCGACAAGAGTGTGTTGGATGGTCACCGGACCTGCTGGCTGTGGTCCTCACTGGTTAACAATGAGAATGACAACCTGGCTCCTGGATACAATTGATGTAACAGTGTTCACTCAAGTAAAGACTGGTTCACCCAGGTAAGACTAGATGATCTGGGGTTGGACGAAGCTCTCTCACAGAGCGCAATAATTGCGTCTGGTACTTCTCCAAAACTTTTCTGGAATCAACTTTTAAATCACAAGTAAAAAGAATTTGACATTTCTCTTCTTAGTTCCTAATGTGATGAGTTTTCCCTAAAGCAATGGGTGACTAATGTCTATCTGTCTGGAAGGGAGAGAAATTCAATCAGAAGAGGAGTACAACTTTCAAAATCTTATCCTGTCACATGCTGTCTGGCTTAGTATTATGTGGAAGAGTGCAAGAAGAATTTGGGGAAGTTGGAGATCATCACTGACAGTCAAAGAAATCAGAAAAAGGTTAACGGAGAAGGTGGGACATCAACTAGGCATTCACAGCTATTTAAGTTGCCAAAAATAGAATCAGCATTATCGAGATTTTTATGACACCATTACCAGAATCTAGTTGGATATGGACATTTTTTGAGCTCATTCTGAGACATACACCAGGTTATATATTTTTTCTAAACAAAGTAATATTTATAATTTTAAACAACCTTTTTTTAAACTCTGTATTAGGAAAAGAAGTTTTGTGTATATTATCTCATCTAATATATTATAATAACAGTACTAACTATAAGTTTTTCTGATGAGAAGTAGTTTTTATCTTTCATACACACTATAATCAGTCAGATGTACTTTTTGATTCTTTTTTTGAACTAGCAGGTATTTTTTCTTTGTTTGATTTTGTTTTCTGCCATAAGCCCAGACACGCTCAATGCTGAATCTGAGTTATACAAGGATAGCAGTAGCTAGTCACATCTTGAGAATCTCTTAAATCCCTCATTTTAAATCTCCTCAGAACTGAAACACAGTATTTTCCCCTTATGGCTATCAGTTAACCTAAACACATGTCTGTGTCACTGGTAACTATTTCTGATCTTCTCTCACTCTGCTCATCACTGCTGACTCACTTGGGCAAGAAGACATCTTGCAATACAATCCCTGTCTCTCTCTCCTCCATATTTCCTGGTGCATGGTTCCCCTCTCAGAGCATATAGATTCATTCTTTGCTCTTCCCCTTAGACTCTTTGCAACTACATTCACCCTTTGTTCCAGTTCTATGAATTCTCTTCATCCCATCGAACTTATAAACTGGCATCCTCCACGCAAGGCTGAACAAGTTTATTTTTGTTTTAATTAAGTGAGGTTCTATTCCACTTGGGTTGTAGAAAACTTTAAAGACTATAACTCTCACTCTAACAACAAGATAAATGTGGATAATCTACCAAATGATAACTTTTCTTCATTCCAGTAGAGGGCTAAGTTCATACCCAAAATTTAAGAAATTTTTCCATGGAAAAATGGGGCATAAGCACGAATCCAGAGCACAGGAGAAAAACAGTGCTTCCCTATAAATGGTTGAGAAGACTTGTTTAACAAATAGCTAAAACATAAAATGAGTTAGTATGAGAATATAGAATCTCTAGAAGTTGCATATCTACTGGCAGAATCTTCCCTTTGATCACACGAAAGATTGAGGCATGGTGGCAGACCAGAGAAAGCTTCCACTGTGGTGCTCTCTGTAGGAAATACACAAAGTCCCATTTTGAGTTTTTTATTGTTTCTATTGTGGAAAAAAGGCCTTAAGTTGCCAGAGGAGGGGCAAATGAAGTCTGGTTGTCACCAGTCCACAGATGAACACCCATTGTGGCCATGGATGGGAAAATGGAAAAACTGTCTCCTCTAGGGAAAGGTAGAGGTCATTCCTTCTGAGAAAAGCACAGGATCGCTTAAAAATTTCCAGGACTGGTCCAATACTGAGTCTGGATTGGGATGAAAACTCCCCACTCGCCTCTAGCCTCTCCTACCATGCTACCAAGCGCTGAGTAACAATCAACAGCAGCCTGTTGCTGAAGAGGGAGCACGAGCTTGAAGAAAAAACTCCCTGAGGTATGGGAACAGAGGAAGGCCTGAAGCAGGAGGCGAAACTGGCACTGAAGAATAAACTCCCAGCACACTAGTCCCTAGGCTGAGCACAAGGCAACAATACGGGAATTTGAAGCTAGTGATAAATGGAAGATATTCGGAGTTACAACAAAATTCAAATTCAGCACAACTTCTGGTGAGGTAACATCAACCTTCTGTTTTGTGAGCCTAGCAGCAGAGAAAATATTCCCATTTCTAAGGACATAGACTTTTATCTCAGTCTCCAGGGTCACACACAGAAAAACTAGCTCTCAAAAATAAAAAAGTTGTGAGACACTCTGAAAATTCAAAAAAGAGACAACCCACTGTCAAGGGACAAAATAACTCACAAAAACAGACTCGGACGGAAATGAACTTGATGCAGCAACTAACTGGGAATTTTTGTAAACACGTGATTAGTATGTTAGACATACTAGTGGAAGGGTACAGGAAGAGGTGGGGAATTTCAACAGTGAGGTGTAAACTCTAAGAAAGAGTAGCATGAAAATGCTAGAAATGAAATAAGCATCTTAACAGATGTTAGGAATGCCTTCACTGATGTCAGCACAGTAAAGGAAACAATCAAAGATCGTGAAGATGCTGAATAGATTATCCAAACTAAAACACAGAAAGAATAAAGGGTGGAGAGAAATAGGAACAAAGCATCCAATGTCTGCATAACATCCAACAGCCTAATATATGCATAATCAAAATCTCAGAAGACATAAGAGAATAAGGCAAAATAAATGTTTTAAATAGCTTCGAATTTCCAGAAATAATACATCAAATCATAAATCCATGAAATGCAGGGGAACTCAAGCATAATAAGGACACACACACATCCAAACAAATCATGTTAAAACACACACACACAAACATCCAGAAAAATCATATTCAAACTGTTAAAAAGAAATCAACACAAGTGAACACATTGAAAGCAGTCATGGGAGGTTAGGTAGAGGAAAAAACACACTGCATACATAAAAATAAAGATAAAAACTCTAGCAGATTTTAGTATCTGTGCAAGCAAGATGATGACAGAGTGACATCTCTAAAGTACTGGGAAAACACTGTCAAACTAGGATCCTATGCCAAGCAAATGTATCTTTAAAAGTAAAGACTATGTCAAAATACAGAAACTGAAGAAGTTCTTTTCCAGTAAACTTGCATTATAGAACAAAAAGTTAAAAGAAATTCTTCAACAGAAGAAAACAGATAACAGACAGTCTTGGATCTACACACAAAACAGAAGAGATCTGGAAATAACACGAATGAGGGTAAACATATGATCTTTGTAAAACAGTTTTAATTGCTAGTAAAGAGATTCAACTCTCTAAAGCAAGAAGGGAAGCAAGATGTTTTGAGTGTATAACATATGTATAGTAAAATACGTGGAAATCACAGCACAAACATGGGAGGGAATAACTGGAAGTATACTGTTGTGAGGTTCTTACTCTACATATGAGGCATTCAATATTATTAGAAGACATACTATAATTCATTAAAGATATAAATCCAAGGCAACTACAAAAATACAAACAAAGGCATAAATAATTAACCAACAATGGAGGCAAAATGAAATAAAATATTCAGTATAAAAGCAGACAGAAGAAATAGAAATAAAGAGGAGATGGAACAAATAGAAAACAATTGTAAGGATGATAGATTTTAGTCTAATCATATGATTAATAAATTAAATGTAAATGGCCTAAACACATCAATTAAACAACATATTAGATAAGTAGGAAAGGAATAGCTGCAAGAAAGCTACTTTAAGTGTAAAAACTTAAATATATTAAAAGCATAAAGAAGAAAAAAAGTATATTACTATCGACTAAACTAAATCCAGGTTGGCCATATTAATATTCGCCAGAGTAAACCTCAAAACAAGAAATATTACTGAATAAAGAGAGGGATTACATAATAATAAAAGAGTCCATTGCCAAGAATATATACTAATATTATGTGTATATGCATTTAACAAAGGACTTCAAAATACCTAAGGCAAAGACTTACGGCACCAAATGAAGAAATAAACAATTCCATAATCACAGCAGATTTGAACACTTTTCTCTCAGTAATCGATAAAATGGGTGGAGATAAAATTAAAAAGGATAGAGAAGACCTGAATAACATTATCAACGACCTTTCAAGCTTATAGAACAGTTCACCCTACAACAACAAAATACATATTTTTCTCAGAGAATAGTCACATTGATGGGACATATTCTGGTTCATAAAATAAACCACACAAACTTTAAAATAATAGAAAGAATGCAAAGTATGTTCTTAGATCTAACAGAATCAAGCTAGAAATAAATGTTCAAAAGATATCTGGAAAATTTCAACATATTTAGAAATGTATTGTTAGGTTAATTTTTTTACATTATTGTAATTCTCTCAAAGAGCGTGTGAAGTATTTTATTTTATTTTATTTTATTGCAGTCATGTAACACAATTTTATTCTACAGGAACAGAAAGATTGCTAAATATAGTATATATCTTTGTATTTATTATATGTATGTCTTTATATGTGTCAGTGATAACTAAAATATTGCACCTTAAGCAAGGTAGACAAAGCCTTGGCACACTTTCCAAAACGTTATGGGGGAAAACTTAGTAGTGTCTCCTCATTGCTTAGAAGTCCTTTGGTTTGGAAATTCTCTTCTATTGTCTTTTTGTTTATTTTTGTATTTTTGTATTTTTTTTATTATAAAAACGTGGGGTACACTTCAGGGTTAGGTATACAAACATTGATTATGCAGGTACCCTGGTTGATAAAGTATGCCCCTCCCTCCCCTAGCAATTTCCTTCAACTGCCGATCCCATACCCCTCTCCTGACAGTTTCCCATTAGTGTCAAATGCTTTCTTATAGCAGAAAAATTGTTCAAGTTCTGCTTAGGAGTGAGAACAGATGGTGCTCTGTTCTTTGTTTCTGTGATAGATCACTGAGTATGATCGACTCCAAATCCATCCAAGTTGCTGCGAAGTCCACATATTTACCTTCTTTATGGTTGCATAATATTCCATAGTGTATATGTACCACATTTTCTTTATCCATTCCAGCTTCAATGGGCAACATGGTAGTCCACGTTTTTGTTATTGTGAATAGAGCTGCAGCAAACTTATGTGTGCAGGTATCTTTTTTGAAGAATGAGTTGATTTCCTCTGGGTATATTCCCAATAAGGGAATTACTGGGTCATATGGAAGGTCAATTTCTAGTTCTTTCAGAAATTGCCACACTGTTTTCCAAAGAGGTTACACTAGTTTGCATTCGCACCAGCAGTGTAGAAGTGATCCTTTTCCTCAGCCAGCATCTGTTGTTATTTGTTTTATTAATGATGGCCATTCTTACTGGGGTTAGGTGGTATCTTAATGTGGTTTTGATTTGCATTTCTTTGGCTGCCTGCATATCTTCTTCTGAGAAGTGTTTTTTCATGTCTTTTGCCCCCTTTTTAAAGGGGCTGTTGTTTTTTTCCTTCCGGTACTTTTGAGATCCTTGTAGATCCCAGATGTTACGCCTTTGTCAGATATACAGCTGGCAAATATTTTTTTCCCATTGTGTGGGCGATCTTCCTGCTCTCTTGATGGTTTCTTTTGCTTTGCAGAAGCTCATCAGTTTGATGAGGTCCCACTTGTCTATCTTATTTCTTAAGGTATTGGTCTTTGGGGTTCTGAATAGGAATTGGTTCCCAATTCCAATTTCCATAAGTGTGTCTTCTGCATTTTCTAAGATTCTTATAGTTTGAGGTTTTATGTTCAGGCCTTTGATCCGTTTAGAGTTAATTTTTGTGTATGGTGATAGGTAGGAGTCCTGTTTCAGTCTTCTGCATGTGATCAGTCAGTTTTTCCAGCAATATTTGCTGAGTAGGTACTCCTCTCCCCAATGATTGTTGGAGGCTTTGTCAAAGATGAGTTGTTGAGAAATTGAGGCTTTGTTTCCGGAATCTCTATCCTGTTCCATTGGTCTATGTGCCTGTTCTTGTACCAATGCCAGGTTGTTTTGATTTTGTAGCCTTGTAGTAAGGTTTGAAGTCTGGAAGTGTGATATCTCCTGCTTTGTTTCTTTTGCTAAAGATTGTTGGGCTATTCGTGGTCGTTTATGTTTCCATATGAATTTCTGCATTGTCATTTCCAGGTCTGAGAAGAATGATGTTGGTAACTTAACAGGTATTGCGTTGAATCTGTAGATTTCCTTTGATAGGATGGACATTTTAACAATGTTGATTCTTCCTATCCATGAGCATGGAATATTTTTCCATTTGTTTGTGTCTTCTTGGCTTTCTTTGAGCAGCATTTTGTAGTTCTCATTGTAAAGGTCTTTCACTTCTCTGGTTAGGAAGATGCTGAGGTATATCTTCTTTTTTGTGGCTATTGTGGATGGGATTGTGCTTTTTATTTGGGTCTCTGACTACTTGTTGTTGGTGTATAGGAAAGCAACTGTCTTTTGCACAGTTATTTTGTACCTGAGACTTTGCCAAAGTCCTTTATCAGTGCAAGCAGATTTTTGACAGATTCTCTTGGATTTTCAAGGTTTAGGATCATATCATCAGCAAAGAGGAATAACTTGACTTCCTCTTTTCCTATTTGGATACCCCTGATGTCCTTCTCTTGTCTAATGGCCAGAGCTAGGACTTCCAACACAGCGTTGAACAAGAGGATTGAGAGTGGACAGCCTTGTCTTGTTGCAGTTTTCAGGGAAATGTTTCCAGTTTCTGTCCATTTAGCAATATGTTAGCTGTGGGTTTATTATGAATGGCACTTACTATTTTGAGGTATGTTCCTCAAATACCTAAGTGTTTGAGGGTTTTTATCAAGAAGGGATGCTGGGTTTTATCAAAAGCTTTTTCTTCATCTAATGAGATAATCATGTGGTTCTTGTTTTTACATCTGTTGATGTTTTTAATGACATTTATGGTCTGGCAGATGTTGAACCAGCCCTGCATCCTGGGGATGAAGCCTACTTGGTTGTAGTGGATGATTTTTGAGATGTGTTGTTGGGTCTGATTTGCTAGAATTGTTGAGGATTTTTGCATCTATGTTCATAAGGGATATTGGCCTGTAGTTCTCTTTTTGTGTTGGATCTTTACCTGGTTTGGGTATCAGTGTCATGCTAGCTTCGTAAAATGATTTGGGGAGAATTCTATCTTTCTCTATGACCTGGAATACTTTCAGTAGGATTGGTATCAGCTCCTCCTTGTATGTTTTGTATAATTCTGCTGGAAAGTCATCTGGTCGAGGGCTCTTTTGGTAGGTAGTTTGGGTGTGAAGTATTTTTTTAAAAACATATTTTTTATTTTAAAATTGCGGGGTATAGTTAAGGGTTAGGTATACCAATATGCATTGTTCAGGCATCCTTGTTGATAAGGGGTGTCCCCCCATTCCCAGACAGATATTGACTACTGTTAATCTCACCTCCCTTCCCCTTCCTGCCCCCCCATAGTTTCCCCGCCACTGTCAATCCTTTTCTTATGGTATTATGATAGATGTTCAAGGTCCACTTATGAGTGAGAACATGTGATATTCAGATCTCTGTTTCTGTAAGAGATCGCTCAGTATTATAAACTCTAGTTCCATCCATGCTGCTGTGAAGTTCATGATTTTGTTCTTTTTTATGGCTGCGTAGTATTCCATCGCGTATATGTACATTTTTTTAATCCGGTCCTCTTTTGATGGACAGCATGGTTGGTTCCAGGTTCTTGCTATTGTGGATCTACAAGGAACTCAAACGTGTGGAAAAGAAAAAAACAAACAACCCCATTACAAAGTGGGCAAAAAATATGAAAAGACATTCTCAAAAGAAGACATACGAGCACATGAACAGACACATGAAGAAATGGGTGTGAAGTACTTTAAAAACAAGACTTTATTTATTTGAACATGATTGCTTAAGATTTTAGAATACCTCAGACTAAGTCTGTATTGACTCATATGATTATTTAAACAAGAAATTAATAATCTGAGAAACTGACACTACCAAAAAATGTGTTCAATTGTAAATTTTCTGAATATATTGCACAAAACTAGATGCTCATTAAGTGATTTTACAATAAGCATATTGAAAAATGATAGTTTTTTGCATGCTATGTAATCAAAAGTATGTATGTCCTAAGAACAAGCGGTCATTATGTATTACACTTAAACCAAAGTAAGTTCTTAAACGTTCACTAGGAATTAACCAAGTTCTTATCAAATACTTACACTTTTCATTTGTTAAATTCTTGCTTTTTTAATTGTAAAAATGCATGTGGTCTAAGTGCAATTATGTTAGATTTGTGGATAGTATAACATTCAAGTCAGGGCTTTCAGGACATCTGTCACCTCTGAGGTATTGCACCCACTTAGTAATTTCCCATCTTACACTTTATAATTGTCCTTTACTTTGTGATTAGTTTGTACCATTCAATATACCTTAAAATAATAAACATGTATGATTAGTAATGATATTCTTCAGTATAAATTAACCACTGTCAAATGGACTTTCCTAAGGATTATTTTGAATTTTTAGGTTTTCACTCTATTCAGTAATTCAAGAAAGATGTTTGCAGTGCTGCATGTCAACTGTTGTGCCTAGGTAAGGTAGGGGCTTAAATAATAATATCAGCTGTCACTTATTGAGTGCCAGACACGTACAGAGCACTGGACCTAGCCTCCACATATATCATCTCAGCTAATCCTTCATCTCTTTCTTGCAGCTATAATTTTGCCTGTTGTACAAACAAGGAAAGAGAAGGCCAGAGAGGTAAATTAACTTTTACCTGGTCATACAGCCAGGGTATCAGGGGTTTCGGTATACGTTAGTCTGTTTCAAACGACCATGTGCTTCACTGCTCCCTGATGTATTTGCGTTTCCACATAGACGTCACATGACAAGGTAGTTGGAAAGACAAGAGATGTGCATGTGAGTTAGTTATAACACAGGGCAGTCAGGAAAGATAAAACAAATGGAAAAGTGAGAACCTGGAGTCCTAGAGAAATGTGCCTGGTGGTTAAGGCTGCTTGAATTCAGAACTGATCCAGCATTTGGATGGCCTTGAGTAAGTTATTTTACCACCTTAAGCTTCGATTTTTGCATCTGCAAAACAGGAAAAACCAAAGAGGCTGTCTCATAAAGTATAATACAAGTTTCCATAAAGCTATCGTAAGAATTAACCAAATCATATCAAATGACTCTTTAGAACACAGTAAACATGATAAATATTAGCTACAATTTGACAACTAATTGACATCTTTCCATCCTACTAGTTTGAGAGTATCCACCTGGGCAGGAAAAGTTTTGTCTTATTTGTTCGCCATTTTGTCCCTAGTGCTGAGTCCTCTATACTAGTATCCAACACAGAGTAAGGCCTAGCTAAATGAAAGATTTCAGATTCATATGGGTAGGACACACACACACACACACACACACACACACACACACACACACACACACACACACGGGGCTGAGGGGAGGAAGGGAGGGAAGGAGGGTAAAAATTGTTCATTTCAGAAAATAGGGAGGACGGCTTTAAATAGAATATAGAATGTGAATCCTTGGAAAATTCAGATTTAAAATAAATGGAGGAGAAAGAGAAGTGTGTTTCAGGAAAGTAGAATCGCATTCAGGAAGCTAATAAGGTGAGAAGAGAAAATTCATGTTTGAAGGACATTGAGTAGACACTTTGCGGAAGCAGAGAGCAGTATGGAGAGAAAGCTGTAAAAAGAGGATGGAATTAAAATACAGGACTTTGGATACCAGGCAAGGCAAAACAATCCTCTTCTCTGCCATCTTTTAGCCTTTGCATCCCAGAAAGGGCTTACATTTGTTCCCTTTCATTTCCTTGGGGGAGAAAAGAACATAAGACTCCAACCTTTGTATTTTGTCTGGCACATGTAAGCTACCTAGTGCTGCTGGAACTAAGAAATGTGAAAAGTCTTATAACTCAGGTTCTGGTGCCAAGGCTAATAGGCTATGCTAAGGTCTTGCCTTTGAGATCCCCATAGACTCACTATAGAGTAGAGCATTAGAGCGTTCATTCCTGCCTCCTTCTGAAAGATTCAGGGCTTAGGCAGCTCTGCTGGAGTTCAAATAAATCTCTCTCCCATGACACAGAAAATGAATGAAAGGTTGACGCCAAGATTCTTAATGGTCCTATTATACGGTATTACTAATGATGATACTTAACTCTGTCTCAAAATTGCACAAGAAAAGGGCTGGCTGTAAGCTTTCAGCATCTGGAAATGAGTTTAGGCATGGAAATTTGAATAATTTGAACAAATCCTCCCTGAGACAATTAGGAAACTCAGAACACAATCTACGGCAAAGCTATCAATTAAGAATGGGGACTAGAAACTGTCCCTCCCATTTGGCTAGGCTTCACTTGAAAACGAAGAAACAAGAAACATGAAAAATTATCACCATCAGAGCTGCCTTTTTCAAAATATAATGCCCTCTATGGTTGGCTGATTGCAACAAGAACTATTATTTTTCTTCAAAGATAATTCTCTAGTGAAAACACTTGTACCCTTCAACCCTCTCTAAGTAGTCATTGTTTCTTCTCATCCTATTTGTTCATACTCTTTTTCTGCTACGCTAAGGCTTTCAAAACTTTTTTCAAGTTCTACTCCATAATCACGTCTTGCCTCTTTGTGATATTAATGCTTTTATTTAACTTGTGTAGGTTCAGTGTTTTCCATATTTGCCACTCACCCTCACGTTCCTGACGTTACAACTGAGTTTGTGCCTTGGATTAAGGAGAGAACCAAGACTGTGTGTAGCCCAGACCTCCAGACTCCTGGTTAAGTGTTCTCTCCAGTATAGCATTTTACCTTTCATATAATTAGTGACAGTGCTACTTTATCTTGTCAAAATTTCCTTTTTCAAGGAAACCTAAGTTAAGCGGGAAATGTATAAACTCCAAAAAATGAATGACTAAAAGTTGTTTAAGGAGACTTTCTGAACACCTAAATCACTTCCTGTAAGAAGTCATCTTCTCATTAGTCCTTCCCTGTCAGGCAGACACAGAAAGAATTCCCAAGGATCTGAACTGTGTAGAATTTTCTACACTACAGCTTTGGTAGATGGGTTCAAAATTTAAAATGTGTTTATTCTTTCAACAACTAGTTGTGTTACCCATACATGCCAGTCACTCTGCTAGCTAAAAACAAAGACAATTTTTGGATAAAAAGTTATCACTCCGCCGGGCTCGGTGGGTCAGCCTGTAATCCCGCGCCTTTGGGAGGCTGAGGTGAGTGGATTGCCTGAGCCCGCAGGTTCGAGACCCGCCTGGGCAGCGAGACCTCATCTCTACAATAAATCAAAAAATCAGCCGGGTGTGGTAGCGCGCGCCTGTAATTCTGGCTAGTCGGAAAGCTGAGGAGGAAGGATCGCCGGAGCCCAGCAGGTCGAGGCTGCGGTGGCCGGGAGCGGACACTGCACTCCAGTCTGGGCGACAGAGTGAGACTCCAACTCAAAAAAAAAAAAAAAACCAGTTATCACTACAATCTAGACATTGGAGAAATTATTGTGTGACATGGCAAATGTTTCCCTGAAGGAGGTCTTGGGAACCAGTATGCAGTAAAAGAACTCATCAAACACTAGGAGGATTGGAGAACGGTTCCAGAATGATGGTGCCTCAAAATCGAATCTTACAGGAAAAGTAGCAATTAGCCTGCTGGAAAGAGGGTAGAAAGAAATTGCAAATAGGAGGAATATAAGCAAAGACATGGATGCATATGCCCCCAAAATGTGTCTGAGGAAGTACAGATGGCTTAGACTGGCTATAGTATAAATGTGTTATAGAGACTGAAGAGACTAAGAAAGTCGACAGAGTGGTCTTAAATGCTAAACTCAGGAGCTTGAATTTTATCTAGGTGTGAGGGACCTTCTATTTGCTACATCTCAATTTAGTTAATGATATATTTTTTATAAAGCAATGATGCAAAAATCAGAATTCTCGGGGATACCAAAATAAAATATACATTCCTCTATGGCCATTTCCATCTAGATAGCCCGTAAACATCTGAAATTTAGCATATCAAAACAGACCAAATGCTTACACTATCCAACCCACTCCCCTCAAGGAAGCCCTTCTCATTCAGTAAATGGCACTACCATCCATCAAGTTGCTCAATTCCACAACTTAAGTCACACTTGATTTCTCTCTTCCCTTTATTCTACACTTTCAATCCATCAGAAAGTCCTGCCAGCTTTACTCCCAATAATCAGTCAGGATCCAACTATTTTTCAACAGCCCTCTGTCCTTAACTCAATCTGTACATTCTCATTTCCTGCTAGGGTCTTTCTCCTGACAGCAGCCACAATGATCTCTTAAAATCAGATTCTGTCATTCTGATGGTTAAAACCTGCCAATGGCGTCTTCAAGGATCTACCTGCTAGACTGCTGCTACCCTGGAGTCTTGGACATGGAATTTATCATCATGGAAATTCATTTTTTCAGCTACTTGGATCCTAATGGACTCATGATTAAGAAGGAAAAATAATTAAAAGCCCTTGGCAGATGCTCTGGATATTGCTAGTATATCCAAACAACCTGGATATTCTCTAGGCATGCCAATACCAAACCTTATAAGATGGTACCTTTTGAAGTGAGATGAAAAAGGGCCAAGATAAAAAAGAAAATTATGTTACCATAAATTAGTACATCTCATTATCCCCTAAAGTTTTTCATTTTTGAAACCATAATTTATGTGTATTATGTGTATAATTGGAGGAAAATAATTTCAGTGCAGCAATTTGAGAAGATGACTGACAAAATTGTGTTTGTATATATATTTGTGTGTTGTTATAGATTAGGAGGTAGCATTATTTCTCTTTTTTTCTCTCTTTTTATCTCCCTCTTTTTATTTTTCGGTCTCTTTCCCTCTTTCTCTCCTTCTGTACCCATACACAAATATATAACCAAGACATATTTCCTATTATGCCTATCATGAAATACCCTTTTTTAAAAGTGGCTTTCAAAGGTATAGTCACTGTAAAGCCAGAGTCTTTTTGTTTTTTGTTTTTTAATTTTTGTTGTTTCCAATCCCACAGTGATGTGTTACTCTATTGCTGAAGCCTCATTCAATTTCATTCCTAGGAAAATTAATTTAAATATCTGTTTACTATTCTCCATGACATTATCTTTGTGTTCTACAGCCCTAGAAAGCAATTTGGAAGCATACCCAGTGGAATGATCTTACATTTTGAGTAGCAGATTCTACTATTGTTTGATAATTGTGAATAGCAAAGGTAAGAATAATTACTTAATACAGTGTTTCTCTATTGATCCCTGAAGAGATCTAGGACCTACAGATAGTCAATGATCCCAAAAATGCCAATGGGCTTCAGGAAGCATGAAAATAGGTCAGGCCCATAATGGCTTCCAATGTACGAACAAATATTGTATCTCTATAAGATTTATATAGATAGTCCTATCTATATAAACCTTCTGTATTTCCATCTCAGGGCTGGATGTCTTATGCTCCAATCCCTCTTTGAGAATGTGCTACAATTTTAAAGGTCAAGTGCAAAATTGCTCGTCGTGACAGCTGCCTTTATAGAAAGCTCAGAATTACACTTCCCATAATGGGTAGGGGGACACTTAAAACCTTAAAATATAAGTGCTTTGAAAGACATCCTTAAGTTTTCTCCAAAAGTAACTCCACCATCTCCCTGTCAAAAATAACAATAACTAAAAATTACAAGTCATTTTCACCTCGAGAACAAACCCTGCTTAAAAATGATAAAGTTGAGATTTAAATTCATGTCTTTTTATTCTAAGCCCTGTGCTCCTTACACTGGAGTTTATATACATGTGTGTAAATTAAGGTCTTTGTTTCTAACTTGGTAGAGATGAAAGGAAAGCACGAGTATAGATGAGCCAGAGGATCAGAGTGTTCTCAAAACTAAAATATCCAGGTTATGGAAACTGGATCCCCAGACACTTAAAAAAACTGTTGTTTGAAGCAGCAAAGTGTTTCCCATTAGAGAAGGGAGATTGCTTTGCCACTCAACACTCATTTGTTCAGAGACAACCCAGTAGAAGAATGGAATCATTTCCAAGCACACGTTCTTGGAGAAACACTATTAATCTGAATGCGGATGTTTTCAAGCCATAACTTGATGCAGTCCGCATAAATTGTTGCTTTTAGAAACTATTTTGGGGGTTTGTTTGTTTTTTCTGGGTTTCAGGGGACATAGGAGGAGAATGGAGAGTCTGGGAAGGGAATTTTTTGTTCCTTCTAAAATGAAAAATTCATTGGAAGGATTTTTTCTTTATCACATAAATTTATATGGCGTTGTATTTGAACTAATGCTAGATCTTGTGGTGATAGAAGTAGTATTTTTATTGTGTTTTGAGATTTATTTATAAAAGATGGAGTACAAAGCACAGAAGCATCCTTTGCTGATGTTGCCAAATACACACCCACAAAAATAGTAATACCCATAATTAGCATTTTTGTTGCAGTTTAGATCTTTTTTTTTTTAATTTGGAGTCTCACTCTGTCACCCAGGCTGGAGTACAGTGGCATGCTGATGACCACTGCAGCCTCGACTTTCTGGGATCAGGAGATCCTTCTGCCTCAGCCTTCCAAGTAGCCAAAACTACAGGCGCGCGCTACCATGCTTGGCTAATCTTTTATTCATTGTAGAGTCGAGGTCTTGACAAGCTGTCTGGGCTAGTCTCAAACCCATGGGCTCAGACAACCCACTCACCCTGGCCTCCCAAGGTGCTGGGATGACAGGCTGAGCTGCTCAGCCCGACCAATTTAGATCATATAAAGAACTTTCTATTAACTAATTTTTGACTCACCGGATAATGTTAACGGGGAGTTATATTCACTTCCACTTTAACAATGAGGAACCCGGTTTACTGGTTCTGAGAGCAGCTCGGTGCAGGGGTGGAGGCAGTTCTGCGATCTAAAGCTTTCGATTCTGGTTTCTTCCGTCTTGCCACTAAAAACAGCAGCTGCCTCTAGGTATTCGAATGAGCTAAAAGAGACAAATAACCTTTGCCCTTCAACTTTTGGAGGTTCCCAGTGTGTCCTGCATTTCAACATCTTGTCAATTTCTTCAGTAATCTTTCTAATGGACTCTAAGTGATCCTCAAGCAATGTTTACTTGGTCATAATCAACTACACGTGGAAGGGCAGAGGGGAAGAGACACAAAGCGGTTCTACTTTTTCAGGAAGTTCCACTCTTTTGCCAACCTGCTATGGAAGGGCTTGAGAACTCAGCTCTGGAAAAAACCTGCATCCTCTCTTAGCTTCCAAAAGTGTCTCAGAAAAGTGTCAAGTTAAAAAAGAACAAAAGTCCTATTATTGAATCATCTATTTAAGCAAATCATATACATTTCATCTCTTTATTTGTACCTCGCTTAGAAGATTGCTTTATTAAATGTAATAGTATCTAGGATAATAGCACATTATAAAATCCAAAGCGCTTATAATTGTCATCACTATCACCTCCACCACTATGATCCCAAAGAGTCATTATACCGCCAAGACCTGGGATAGCTAAGAAGTGTCATCTTGCCAGCCAGCTCTGTCAATTGGAAGTGGCTTCCTGGGGCTCTGTGTTTAGAAGGACTCTAAGACTGCCCCCAGACTCCAAGGGAAAATATAGTAATATCTGTTATTTGACGGCATCGTGGGTAGAGGGTGATCACATGAGTGTCAGAGACTGGCCACCCTAGGTATAGATGGGGAGGCTAGCCCTTTCGATCATGACACTAGCCAAAATTTCAATAACTCAAAGCCCTATCACATTGCCCAAGAATTACATAACCTCTTGTCACCCTGTGACTCAGGATGTGCCCACAAATAAAAGAATAAAAATTTAATAGAATGAAAATCCTGGAAAATTTGAAAATAAGTTTTATCTCACAACACAAAACCTTCTTCCAACATTATTAAAACTTGCATTTTTAAATGTTTGACTTGGGGAAACCCCTTTGGGTCCCCTCCCACTGTGGGAGCTTCTCTGTCCTCTCAAGAAATCCTGATTTCTCACTTTCTGGCAAAAAAAAAAAAGAAAGAAAGAAAGTATGATTTTCCTATTATTAGAATCTAAATGAAACAAAGCTGATCATTTCAGCCTTGGTCGTCCCTCAGAATGCTCAATCTTCAACTCCCCAAATTACATTCAAACTAAGCGATTCAAAGCAGTTATTTAAAAAGGAACATTCTCAGACTAAAGAAATACAAATCAAGTTGGAAATAGCGTACTTCCTAGAACTCTTTTCTCTGACTATAGATTGGGTTGTCAACAGCACGACCAGACAAAAGAATGGTCGAGTGAAATAATGGGTGCAATCCTGGGGCCACCCCAATTCCTCAAATTCACCACTCTTATTAACCATACATTTAAGACGGGTAAATGGGAGAGCAGCAGAGCAATGCCGGCTTCGCCCCAGAGTTATGGCCTGCCTCTGCAGGAAACTCGTTTGAGAGATTAATTCACTGCTGAGGCGAAACTCTTGGTTTGTTTTTTTCTCCCTCTTTCTCCCCTTTACTCCTGCTTGCTCTTCAGAGGAGGCTTTATAGGGTTCATGTATAGTTGTCAGTATTTAATTTGTACTCTTATAGTTGGAAATTAAATCACAAAACAATCTTCTCCTCTGTCACTATTAAAAATGTTTGAAATTTGCCCTTACACAATGATCCCTTTAAAAACATATTTTCCTCTCATGTGACTGGTTCCAAGTAATTTCTCTAGTGAGAAAAGCCACACGTTGGTTTCTTTCCTTGCCTCTTGAAAGGTCTTTACTAAGAGGGATGCTTGAGATGACCTTGATGTCAAGTAGCATCTGCTGGCTGATAAAGGTTCCCTTTGACCTGGATCTCAAGAAAAGGAAATGCAACTGAGCCTGAGTTGATTTCGGGTAACAGTATACATTCCAGAGGCGAAAGTATTAGTGGAAGGCCTAAATTTCAAGTTGACATTCATTTTATATTGTCATTCTCAGGCTTTTACTTTGACAATATGAATCAAAGTTCAATTTCAGTGCAAATTAAATCTAAGTATGATTACCAACAAATTTTTAAACAATCAATTTTGTGTCTAAAGTCAATTAGGACTAGGACTCTTCACAGGAATTGGTATATGATTGGACTTTCTCAGCCAAGGCCCAGCAATGAGAGCTAAGTTAAAAGTGTGCGTTTGGGTCAGGGTCATGTGTAGGGAGTAGAACAGGCTGACTGGGAAAAAAAAGATGCTAATGAAGGGGTGTAGGTGCATGACTGCCAAGGTGTGGCTAATTATTTTAAAACACCTAGGAAGATAATTATTTCAGCTTCTGTTTTGAGAGATGACCCTCACTATCAGTGCCTTTGGGTCCTGATCCTAGACGTAGGTCAGCCTGATACATTCACAAACAACAGAAAGGATCCTTCCATGATAGAAAGTGTTTGCAGCATGACAGTAGGCATCTGAATGTTTCCAAACAACCAGCAATTTAATATTGCAGAAGGAAAACAGTTGCCTGACGGTTGTTTAGATGTTTCATTATTTTCATCCAGATGTTTTAGTATCATAAACACACTATCTATTTTAATGCAATATATCCTTGTACATTTTGAAGATTGACATCTTGGAGATTGCCTTGCTTCAACTTTGAGAAGTACGATAAATGTGAAAATAAGGACCAAAATAATTTTAATTTACAACTCAAACGTATAATGAGTAGATCCATGGTTTTACAGAAGAGGACTAGTAAAACTGAATACGGTGTAAACTTCATTTTTAAAAATTGCTTTCTGCTCTGTTTAGATTTTAGTTTCCCCCTGTGTTTGCAGGTTAGAACGTGCATATTGTTAAATTCCAGCTGAGAGATTTATGAGGTGCACTAAAGTTTTAGGTTACTTTCATAAAAGAGTTTTTTTTTCTTATTTATAACTTGTAAAATTGTATGATAATTAGGCTTAAATTTTCTTAGAATTCTAAAACTTTTCCTGAATGTGAAAGCTTCTTAATCCTAAAAGTAAAATTCTACTTTACACTCATTATCCATTTTTATATATTGCCCTGTGTCTCTGACTCTTTATCTTGTTTCATTTCCTGAACGTACTTTTTTGTAAGTGGGTCTTCTGTCAAAATATCATCTCTGGGCCTTCCATATCCGTTCTCTTTCCTCTCCCTTTGTTTCTTGAAGTCAAGAT
Source organism: Carlito syrichta (assembly GCF_000164805.1). Lineage (NCBI taxonomy): Eukaryota > Metazoa > Chordata > Mammalia > Primates > Tarsiidae > Carlito > Carlito syrichta. The sequence goes on along the minus strand of NW_007233541.1, from coordinate 147,684 downwards.
AAAGGAATTTTTTCAAGACAAATATGAGTTTGAGCAAAAGGGCTTATACAGACTGAGAATACTTCATTTACAAACTCTAGAGAGAAACTCAGAGGATTATTTTATCCATTCCTGTAGAGTCATTTTCAGCTGATGGCCAAGAATAAGAAGCAGAAGCCTCTTCCTCTGGTTTTATTGTGTTCAGTGTGTTTTGGATGATTTAAAGCAGCAAAATACAGACTGATCATCCCCAGCTGGAGGACATTAGAGAGATGGCTCAAAACGCAGACATTTATTTTACACACACACACACACCACTTTGAGCATAGATTCACAAAATTATTCACACATATAACTCCCCTTAGACTTGCACTGCACTGTCAATCCAATCAACGCTGTGGTATAGGTCTCAAAATGAGTATGAGGGTGCAGCATCCTTTTCCATTGCTATCTGTAACAAAACCCATGCTGGTAATTCTCTGAATGCGAGACATGCCGTGTACACCCAACATCTGCTGCATTTCTCAATGAAAAGTATCGCTATCTATGGTAATCAAAACAGCCTGGTATTGGTACAAGAATAGGCACATAGACCAATGAAACAGGATACAGATTCCGGGAGCAAAGCCTCAATTCATCAACCAACTCATCTTTGACAAAGCCTCCAACAACAACCACTGGGGAGAGAAGAACCTATTCAGTAAATGGTGCTGGGAAAACTGGCTGACCACATGCAGAAGATTGAAACAAGACCCCTAACTATCACCATACACAAAAACTGACTCTAAATGGATCAAAGACCTAAACGTAAAACCTCAAACTATAAGAATCTTAGAAGACACAGGAGACATACTTATGGAAGTTGGAACTGGCGACCAATTCCTATTCAGAACCCTCATGCCCATACCTTAAGAAATAAGGTAGACAAGTGGGACCTCATAAAACTAACAAGCTTCTGCAAAGCAGAAGAAACCATCAAGAGAGCAGGCAGACAGCCCACAGATTGGGAAAAAAATTATTTGCCAACTGTATATCTGACAAAGGCCTAACATCTAGGATCTACAAGGAACTCAAATGTGCGAAAACAAAAAAAACAAACAGCCCCTTAAAAAGTGGGCAAAAGACATGACTAGACACTTCTCAAAAGAAGATATGCGGGCAGTCAACAGACTCATGATAAAGTGCTCAGCCTCACTTATCATCAGAGGAATGTAAATCAGAATCACAGTGAGATACCACCTAATCCCAGTAAGAATTGTCATCATTAATAAAACAAACAACAACAGATGCTGGTGAGGATGTGGAGAAAAAGGAAGGCTTCTCCATTGCTGGTGGGAATGCAAACTAGTGCAACCTCTTTGGAAGACAGTGTGGTGATTTCTGAAAGAACTAGAAATTGACCTTCCATATGACCCAGCAATTCCCCTATTGGAAATATACCCAGAGGAAATCAAATCATTTTACAAAAACGTTATCTGCACATGCATGTTTGTTGCAGGTCTACTCACAATAGCAAATACATGGAACCAACCATGCTGCCCATTGAAGCTGAAATGGATTTTTTTAAATGTGGTGCATATACACAATGGAATATTATACAGCCTTAAAGGACAAACATATGGACTTCACAGCAACTTGGATGAATTTAGAGTTGATCATACTCGGTGATCTATCACAGAAACAAAGACCAGAGTACCATATGTTCTCACTCATAGCGGGCTTTGAACAATTATCATAATACTATAAGAAAGGGATTGATAGTAGTGGGAAACTGCCAGGGAATGGAGGGAGGGATTGGCAGTTGAGGGAGACTGCCAGGGAAAGGAGGGGCACACTTCATCCACAAGGGTTCCTGCATCATGAACGTTTTTATACCTAACCTTGAATTGTACCCCACATCTTTAAAATTAAAAAAAATAAAAATTAAAAATAAGAAAGTGTTGCCATCATAAACATCAAACATAACCATGAGAAGGATCCTTGAAAAACACTTACTTCCTCTGCTAAAGATAAGAAAAACTACAGGCAAATGAGTGTGGGTGACTTTTCCAAGGTCTCCCCAGAGCTCCATTGGCAGGGTTTGCAGCGAATATTTTCAAACCCCTTCTCTTTCTAGTGCCATATACTTTGGCTGACTTTAGCTTTTAATGAGCTTTCTTTTTTCAGTCACGTTAATTCAATCTGAAGATTTTCTTCCTTCACTACTTAGACTAATTCTCAAAAATCTATTATTCTTATCACCAAAAAAGAAACACTGAGGTGTACTAATACTTTTAGTTGATGAGAAGAAAGGATGAAATATGTTCCATGAATTCTGATGGGAAAGGAACCGGGGTAAGGACAGGTTTACGCTTACAGATTGCACACTTTCTGCAAAATCTCAGTCCATTACCTCCCAGCCAGCCTGCCTACTGAAGTAGAAATCCCACTATTAATATCTCCTTTGAAATACTAGGTCCATACCACAATCAGAAATACTTTCTTGTGGGCAGGGAAATTCACTGGAATAGGGAGGGTCATTAGGCAGCGCTGTGTGAGTTACAACCTCTGCACTTTTGAGCTATTGGGAAATGATATATACTATCTCTACACAAATATAGGGAACATAAGGCAGCCAGGTGTATCCTAAGTACATTTCACTTACGGATGACTTTACAGATCCTCCCTTTCCACTACTACCCCCACCAACACAGCACATGTATACACACACACACACACACACACACACACACACACACACACACACAGAGAGAGAGAGAGAGAGAGAGAGAGAGAGCACTCTACTCTCTCATTTAACCTTCACAATAACAAACAAATATTGCAATGCATATTAAAGAGGGCAAATCATAAATCAAGTTGAATAAACTCAGGAAGCAAGTAGGAATACTTCCTAATTCTCCACCTGTTCGTAATCGACTACCTGGGTTGTAACAGGGAGTTTAAACCAGATCGGCTGGCATGCCCAAACTTCTCTTATGGACTCTCCTTGGGTCTAGCTCAGTGTTTATCATCAAATTTTAGTGCATGTAAGAATTGTTTATGTGGCTGTAAATACAAACTCTGCCACATAATACAGAACATTTCGAGATTTTCAGGTATAACTTTGGCCATTTGCAATTTTTGCCTTATGCCTTCCACTTCAAAATCTTGACTCTGGGCAAAATGCACACCCATGATCTGTGCAGTTGGAGTTGTACACAGGAAACTTAATGCTCAGATTGAGGTGTTCACATTCTGTCTACAGAGTTGGGGAGATCATGGAAATTCCATGAGCAAGCAACTGGCTGGGCAGCAAAGTGTTTTTCAGAACATGATATGAGAAGGGTGAAGTTGGAAGTATACTGGAAGAAGAGTTGTCAATTTAAAGATCATTTCAATTGTCTGGGCATGCAATAAATAGAGCCTAAATTAAGATGGCTATAGAAGTGCAAAGGAAATAGGAAACATTAAAGGAAGACTGATTCAATGTGGGAAAAAATGCTAATAAAGTAACATAGTTATTACAAGGAAAATCTTTTCTATATTACAGATCTGGATTAAATTCCAATTTCCATTACCATCTACCTATGTGATCACTGTGATTGTTAATTTTATACCTAAACTTGACTGGGTCACAGGGTTCCCTGACATTTTATCAAATGTTTATTCTGGGTGTGTTTGTGAGGATGTTTCCGGATAAAATTGACATGTGACTCACTAGATCTAGTAAAGCAGATTGCCCCCCCCAATGCGGGTGGGCCTAAATAAATCAACTGAAACCCTGGATAGATCCAAAAGGTTAAGTAGGCACCCCTCCTAGCTGTCCCTTAAATTGGAACATCGCTGATCTTTTTCTGCCTTGGGACTTGAACGAAAGCATTGACTCTTGGGTCTCCAGCCTGCCAGCTTTCAGACTGGAGCTTATACCACTAGTTCTCCCTGTTCTCCATCTTTGGACTCAAACTGAAACTACACATTGGTTCTCCTGGGTCTCCAGCTTGCCGACTGCAGATCTTGGGACTTCTCAACCTTCATAATCACGTGAGCCAATTCCTCAAAATAAGTATCTTTCTCTACATATACAACTTATTGGTTCTGTTTCTCTGGGGAGCCCTGACTAATATACTTCCTTGATTTCATTTTCCTCATGTGTACAGTGGATTCAATAAATTTGCTTTACTTACAGTTTTATTGTGAGAATCAAAATGACACAACAAATGTATGTATGATATGACACATAGCCTATCATGTAATGATATGATATAGCATGATATATGATTGTTATAATAAATACAATATCAACAGTGAAGGCAAAGGTTGTGAAAAAAATTAAGCTCATTTAGGTGATGCAGAATTGCTTTAACATATAGGTGTCTTATGTAATAAACAACCCCTGCAAATATGTGAGCTTCAGGCAAAGGAAGAGGGGACCCAGATGTGTAACAAGCATTTTCATGAACTTCTGACCGTGCTTCAAGTCAGTAAGGTCTTCAAAGTAATTACTGAAGGACTAGAAGAAAACAGTTTGTGATTATGTCATTACACTACAAAGCTTCTAGGTGTTTCGCAACCTGAGAATGACTCTTGTTCAGGGGAATGGCCAAGATACATTGCTCCCTTCTGCACACCTTCTTGATAATGGACTTGATGCTTAAATGAGAACTCAATTCCTGTCACAAGTTCATGCTCACTGAAACGTCCTCCTCGCTACTGCAAAGCTCCAGCTTCAGAGAGCTTCTCTGCTAGATTCCCTCATGGGCAACATAGAAAACTCTGGCTGCTTCCCTCACTTTGTGTTGAGGAAGAATCGTGAACTGCTTCAGATCTTCTCTTCCCTGTGGACTTCCCATTCCTCTCTATTTCCACTAACATTTCCCATGTCCTAGACAAGACATTCTCTATCATCCTTAAATTTCCTAACATTCATAGAGGATTCTCTCACCCCCTCCCTTAAGACTCAGCTGGAGGGTAGATTCAGCCTCCCTTGCTAGGCCGTACACCTTATTTGATCATTTTTTCCTCTCTGCCATCTCTTCTCTGGCCTTATCCCACAGGATCTTTAAGACAGGGGTGGAGAAAAGTACCTCTTTCATCACTCCAACTTGTTCCCAAAGCTAGTACTACACGCAGGGCAAACAATTTATGACTCAATTAATTTGAGGCATTGATTTTATACGCTAAACCAAGCTTTCAGAAATCAAAAAACTTTACTTTTTAAAAAATACTCAACTTGTACAAAACAGAAGCCTCATTGCTCAAGACCATTGTCTCTGTCTTGCCATGCAAGAGGTAAACATTTCCTTGCGTCTCACATTTTGCACTTTGCAAATGACATTCTGAGGACAATGGCCCTTTCTGCTACTTTTTCAGGACATGGATAGTGAAGAGTAAGAAAAGCACATTGATTTGTAGCAAAATTAATATTTTGTCTGCCACCAATAAAACAGATAAGATGTTTATCTTCAGGGTATCCTGACATTCCTTCCCGATTTGTTCTGCTTGTACCCACCTTCTTTGCCAAGTGGCAAATATCCTCAGGCTCTTGACTTCTACCAAATCAAAGCCTGAGCTAAAAATACAACCTAAATCTGGAGTAATGGATTTCTGGCATCAGTTAGCCACTAAGGAGGCATACACTAAGGAGACATACATCTTGGACTACAGGAGTATTTCCAGAATTCTAAAAGCTGTGCCAGTAGGCAACTGTTTCTCCACCAGACATTCCAACTGTGTATATGAAAACTCATATCACTTTACTCCAAATGTATTGTTTCAAATCTCAATTTTAAGTGATATCTATGAGGAAGGCAAGTTGGATATGATGTATTCTTTACTAGGAAGTAAAGAATGATAACACTAAAGTGGACTTCTAACTAAAGCATTTGAAATTAAAGTACAGTTGTAAATCATATAATGTTAAACTGAAAAAACATGACTATATATAACATGCTGTCAGTTTTATCTAAAGCCTTCTTTAATGCAACTATTAAAGTGTGCAGGCATTTTATGGCTGAGAAAGATTTCAAAAAGCTACAAAAGATTCGGTTATAATATCATACCACATTGATAAATTGGAGAAATGGTCTGGAATCAATAAAATGAAGGTCAAATAGGGTTGATAAGATGCATAATAGAGCAAAGATATAAAATGAACAAACATTTGGGAATGGCTAAGGTAAGTCACAGCCACAAAAATAATGATTCAGGCAGACCACAATGAATGTAGATCAACCCAGTTTTACAAAGAGAAAGACGGCCGGCACTACACACATAATGATTATGGCTTCTATATGCTGTTTTCAAAATAATATCCAAAAGAAAAATTAAAAGGACGCTAAGAATCAAAGGCATTCAGGATAGAAGAACATGATGTTTGTTTAGGTATTTGAATTGAAAACTCTGAAGAAAGAAAGTTTAATATGGGCTGTCGGTTCTGCCAATGGGAACAGTGACTGGGCACCAATACTTTTTAGTCTTTTAAAGTATAAATAGCCATCATCAAAAGTCAGGGGTTTGGGATGCAAAGAGGAATTTTTCTCATGTAACGGGATTAGGTTGTAGACTTAAAATTTAGACTCAGAGAACTTTAGGTCAACGGATAATTTAGCAGCATAAAACTTTTTGAATGAGGGGAGAAAGAATGAAGAAAATTGATACTGATATTCTAGTGAAAATTCACTTTTGTGGGGATAGAAGGAGCATAATAAAAATCGCACTCGTCATGAAAGCATGAGGAAATAAAACAGGTAATATTTACACATCAATTAATCAATGTAAATCCAGCAAAATCTTGCCTCTTCTGAAACCACACTCATGATAAGTCACACATAGAACCTGGGAGATACAGTTTCCAAAAGTTGACTAACGGTGTTTTGCTTGGTTTTTTAATATCACCAAGTGCCCAACACCATGCAGATCATCAGACTACCAAAATAATATTAACACTATAGTGTTACCTTACAATTGTGTGACACCTTGCCATGATCCATTCTTTCCAGTTTAGCTTTCTCCAGATGACTCAAATGACTAATTGCCCACAGACATCTTGTTCTCCTGAACATTGACTTTATGCTTCTTATACACAGCACTTTGAGACTATATTAACCAAGTAGCCTAATTGCATGGGTTATTGCCAATGTATCACTCAAGCTCCAGTGGTAACTCTGGAAATGTTTCTCAAATCAAGCTTTGCAATGACGTGAAGAAATGTTAATTATACTCTCAAGGGGTGCTGCAAATTTCTTGAAACAGAATTAATCTTTTATTTCAAAACAAATCTGTATGCGACTTTCAGACCTGCCATTTCAATGTTTGGAATGAAAGGGGTGGCTATAAAATGAACGAATGAGAGAGAACCAGAATCACACAAAAATAAAGTATCATACTCTATGGGAAAGTGTGTATTACAAGGAAACTTTTAAGCTAGAACTAAAAAATGAGAGGCTTAAAACAATTTGAAGGCTATTATTTATCTCTGAATTGGGTAGCCATGGAGATACCAGAAAGTCACTAACTTCAAGAAATACATTTCTAATAGAAAAGATAAAACTAACAAAAAGTAAATGAGAAAAGTACTATGCAGTTATGTGATACACTTTGTGGCATTCAAAATTTGTTCCATAAAAGGTAAGAACAGGGGGAGATGGGAGAGTACACCAGTGCCTTAAAAGGAGAGAGACCATCATCTGTATAGTAGCGATAAGGAAAAACAGATCTTTTTACCTTTGTGGAAAAAAATACCTGAATAAATCAAGGAATGTATGCAAAGGTGTGCAGAGCAGGTGAGGGCTCCCACAGGAGAGGATACCTGAATACAAGGAAAGCATCTTTGGAAGTCAAGGTGGTATTAGATTATGAAGGGTCATGAAGCCCTCACGGCCTGGTACAATGACAGTGTAAAATAATCATAGGTTATGAACTGAGAATATCACATGATAAAAGTATTAATAAAAAATCCAAGCCTTATAGAGGGCTTTTTTTTTAAAGCTCTGAACTCTACTCTGGGTCTAGACACAGTGTCATTGTGCAAGCTGGATGAAATAATAAGATTCTCATGGACTGAATGTCGTCTTAAGATAAGTCACATGTAAACTTTTTGCATAAAGATGACATTGCTGAATCATCATTAAAAGAACGTGTGCTTTGGGTTATTTTTAAGTCAGGAGATGTATTTATAGCACACCCAGGCAAAAGCAAGGCTTCTTGATGTGGCACTGTCACCCTGGGACGCTTCTGGCACCCTTGCCCACGTCTGCACTGGTATCTTGGGAGCAAATCTGGGATTCTCTGTCCACTTTACATCTATATTTATAGCAATACTGGCAATGATTTCTTTAACTTGGGAATTTATAGAGACAACATACCTCCAGCAGATTGGGAATGACAAAACCTATGCAATGAGAACTAAAAGTTATGATGCAGTTAATTTAAGCTGATGTGTATAATAAGCAAACTGGAAATACAGAGAGATTTGCAGTTTTTCATCAAAAGGAGGTGAGATGGTAAGGAAAGGAATTCTGTTAAGTTTGTATTTATTCTTTTCTAGGTGCTATTTTGGGGTTCCTCTCTACTGTTTTCACCCGATATGCTATATAAGTCACTACACGTATGCAACATCGTGTTTTTAGAGTGTTCATTAATTTTCTTTGAAGAAATAACTCAACAGTTCAACACCCACTGCAAAAATATCTTAAACTAGTTTTTATCAGGGAAGGGCTTCTCTTTGGCTTTTCATACTTCTGCAGATTACGTTTTTTGAATGGAGTACTGTCTGCTAATCACCCTGTCTTTCATTCCTGCCTGAACTACACCCATTAGGGTTCTCACGAGCCTCCATACTGATATTATCTTTGCTTTCTGAAGATGTTTCCATTCTATTCAGGCATTCTGTGCCTGCTCTGCACAGCCCTGAATTCATTATTTGATTTACACGGATCCATTTTCCAACCTCCTCTCATTTTGGCTGAAAGAATAACTTCCAGATGGATGTCTAAACTGAAAAAGCAATCCTTCCAGAGACAGAAACATCCCCAAATTGTACTTCTCGTATGATATTGTTAAACATTGGAACTAATTGTAAAGATTGGGATTTTTATTATTGTTGAACTATTTCACATTCAATATAGCTAAATAAGACCACTTTTCCTTGTCTTTCAAAGGCACAGATTTGTAAAATGCATGCAACACTTTGGAGTCAAATGTACAGCTGATCACAGCTGTCCCCCTAGCAACAGACTGATTCATCCACCAAATTCCCATATGGGCAATCAAATGACACATAAAATTTTTACTTGGCAAGACCTCATCTCTACAATAAATCAAAAAACTAGCTGGGCGTGGTAGCGCGTACCTGTAGTTCCAGCTACTCGGAAGGCTGAGGCGGAAGGATCACCGGAGCCCAGCAGGCGAGGCTGCAGTGGCCAGGAGCAACCACTGCACTCCAGTCTGAGCGACAGAGTGAGACTCCAACTCAAAAAAAAAAAAAAATTTTCAGGCACCAAAGACTACACAAATGTTAAAAGAGAAAGTCAACTGGCTTAGATATTTTAACTACAAAAAGAAAAAACAGGTCCATTTACCTGCACACGTTTATTTACCAAAGCAGCATGCAAGAACTGCTTTCATTGATTCATTTAGTCATCGGATGTTTATTGGACAAACATTATGTGCCAAGCACTGTGACTAAAAATGCCTCTAAAGGACACTGTATCTTAAGCTAAGGAAATAATAGACCCAGAATTAATCTCCTGAAATCACATATAACCCTGCACATATACTCAGAAAAAGGAATGGTGACTTAAAAAACAGCAAATAATAGAGCGGTAGGATCAATCCAAGAAGTGGCCCTTTGATGAAAAGGGGTGAAAGATTAAAGACAAGAAACTCTACTTTTAGTTCTTAAAGCCACCACTGGTCCCCCATGTCACTTAGAGGGCACTTTGACCAGGAGCATGAGATCACTAAAACAGTTGTCAGTCATACAGCAGCAGCAGAATACGTGCATAGGAAACCGAGTTTTAAGGTCATGTATCATTTTGGGAAACATGGGAATCCAGGGACACAGATAAATCACATGGGCACCTCTGTTTGCCAACTTGTCCACTTAGAATTTCTTATTTCATTTCGGGCATAATAAACAAGTTGCTTTCAAAGCTCTCAACTGCTCATGGGTCCACTTTAAAATGAAGTTACGTTCTGTTTCTTACTGTCTGGCTCTCTATTTGAAGTGCATTCGTATGCAATTTTAAATGTTTAATCATGTAAAATTTTATTTCAGACTCAATCATTTAGCTTAGAAGATTTCTAGTGGATGAAAATGTCAAACACTAAAAGATAGAAATGTTTAATTAGCTAAGTACCTTAAGTTTTTGCCGAATACTAAGCGGGCTTATTGAACACTTGCTGTCAGAACTCAGAGTTTTATTAAAAATAGAAACAGAGAAAATCAGCCTTACTAAATATATGATCCTCCATGGCCTAGACCAACGCTGATCTTTCCTCATGTCTCATTCTCTGTGAAGGCTCACACTTCTATCTTATTTTGCATTTACTGGAGGGTGTTCCAATACAGTTATCTGTACAGTGCTGCCGATATAATTTCACAACGGCAAATCACAAACTTAACTGTCAGACCTCAACGAATAACAATGACAGCTCTGATGGCCGTTCCAGAAAAAGAGTTCCAAAATTGCTTTGATGGATGGATTAGGCGCTTGCAACGGTGCATAGCTTCCCAAGAGGAGTACTTTGAAGGTGACCATAGTGATATTCAGCAATGAGGTATGCAGTATTTTTTCTAGGATGGTCATGAACCTAATTGTCGGACCTCATATGTTACGAAGTCCATGGATTCAAATACTAATCTCATCTAGAAATAGCCTCACAGACACACCTAACCATAATGTTTCATCTGGGCACCCCATGGCCCAGTCAAGTTGCCACATGAAATTAACTATCACAGATGTTTTCAATTTATTCTGCAGTTCAGTTCATGAAGTTATTTTCCTCCCTTCCTTTCTTATTTTCTTATTTTCTTTCTTCCTTCCTGTGGGAAATACTTTAGCGGAAGAAAATTGCATTAATTGATGTTTTTCTCTTTATAACAGCTTTATGAGATATAACTCACATGCAATTTACTCATTCGTCTATTTGTTTTTAGCTGTAGATAAATAATTTTTTTTTGAGTTGGAGTCTCACTCTTGTCACTCAGGTTGGAGCACAGTGGCGCACTCATGGTCACTCCATCCTCAACCTGCTGGGTTTAGGCGATCCTTCCACCTCAGCCTTCCAAGTAGCTGGAACTACAGATGCAAGTCACCATGCCCAGTTAGTTTTTCTGTGGTTTATTGTAGAGACAAGGTCTCACCAAGTTGCCCAGATTGGTCTCGGAACCCTGGGCTCAGGCAGTCCTCTTGCTTTGGCCTCCCAAAGTGCTGAGATTGCAGACTGAGCCACCGTGCCCAGCCAATTAAATATCTTAATAATTAAAAATATCTTCCATAATCCGATATGATGCATTTCAAGAAGTTTATAGTTGAATATAAAAATAATACAAGCCAGAAGTCTAATCAGTGTTAATAATATAGCAGCAAAATGTGGTAGCCTCATATAACTTAAAAGTATCCTGAATCTACTTTATCAGCTCAGAACTCTCTTCTAATAGCCAGATTCAACTTTCTTTCTGGATGCTGGAAATTTCTACCTGGATATGCATAAATATTCATTAATCTTGTAAAAAACTTGACTCTTCAACTCTCCCTTAAAACTGTTTCGTTTACCATGCATCATGATCTTTTCATTGATCCTCTATCCATCTAGTCCTCCATATTGGAAAGCCAACTGGCACATTTGTGGGATATCTGTCCTTTGGCCCCCAATCTAAATCAGCTAACAAGATCATCCAAACTAATTTTAAATACTTCTGTAATTTTTTTCTCCTCTTCCTAGACTTAATTAGTTGCATTTGTCATCTTGCATCATGATATTTCTTTATAAGTTTCTTTTTCATCACTGCTAAACTGAAGTGTTACGAAATCAAGACTGGTGTTTTTTAAGTTTGTGTCCTGAGCACCTTGGATAAATGCTTGGCATATAGCAGATGCTCAATCAAATGAGCTTCACTATGTATAATTAAATATTATAGCAAATTATGTAAAAGCAAATGTTTACTAACTTCCATGTGAATTAGCACTTCCTGGAATGAGTTTTAAGCATTTTCAAGCTTCAAGGATAAAGTTTAACATTCTAGAGCAATGGGATATTCAAATTTACTCTAACGTGCATTAGTTCCTATATTTGAGTAATCTGCCCCTACCAACTATTCATTCTTAAAGTCTGTCTCCATAACCCTTCTCCCCAAGCTATAATTACGTTATTTCCCATCCTTTTGAAGCACAGCTAGTCTAGGAGCTAATGGACACCATCCTATACAAAAGAGTAGATTTATAATAGCCAGAACCCTACCACGTACATTCTCTGCTTGCCAGGAAAACAAGTTATGTGTAAAGTTCTGTTGAGGCTTCTTTTTCCCACAGAATAGCACCTAAAGGAGGTGATAGAATATGGGAACATGTGGCATTATGCTTGGAATGTTTCTCTGCCTAATTGGCCTGAATTTATGAGTACATAATAACCCACTCTATGCATTTTCAGGCACAGGCAGCATTATAAAACAAGCCTGAGTAATATCCAGGCTGCTTTGTTTTATGGGGATCTTTACAGCATAAGCATGTCGTGCACAAATGCATGGGGTACGCACAGATGTTTGCATTCATTTATACTTCTCAGAGTAGCAGCAACAATATGAATGCAGTTTGGACAGCGTCATTAAGAATTACACTCAGACTCACTTTATTACATTAAAAAGAAATGCGTTCTTTCCTACTTCCAATTCACTTTAGAAGCCAAGAATTAAGTGGGCCAATAGGTGACTACCTCTCCCTTTCCAAGCTCTTTTCCCAAATCATTATTATATTTGCTTTCCCATTCTGTTCTCTGGACTTCTCTGCCGTTTTGTATTTTAAATAGCTAATCAGCTCCGGGAGCAGCACAATACGGCTGCTCAGGGCCTGCTGGGTTTTTTTTTTTTTCTTACTGTCTGGCTCCTTGAATTAATACTATACTATTTTGGATGCCATTACATTATGCCAGAACAATCTTTCCTCTGCTATGGGCACCAGTGGAGAACAGTTTTGTACGTAATATTGTACTTTCCCGATTCAGTAAGTGGGTAATTTGTTCCAGTGAGCAAATGTGCATGACTTTCTTATTATGAAAATAAATGGAATAAGAAACCCACCTGATCTTTCAGAACTCTACTATGAGGTGTGAATTTCAGAAAACACTAAGAAGGGATAAAAGGTAAAACCTGCAGACAGCAATGCAATAGTCCCTGATGACATCACAGTCACAGCTAGCGAAGAGCATGGCCACTCTTCTTTGTGCTCTTCCAGGTTCCTCACAATCCATCCCTTAATTACTCCCAACATTCTGCGTAAACCACAAAGAATCAGATCCCACCTACAACAGCCATTCTTACCTAGGGTCCTTCCAGGCAAGAAGAGCTCCCAAAGGACATTGCTGAATCAGCCTGTATATACCAACATGCTTTCATCTGTAACATATCTGGGGACTTGGGGTATCCTGAAATAATTAATTTCAAATTTCCCCTTATAATTTCATATTTCCTCTTATAAATTCCTATCCTAGCCGCACATTGTTGTCATAGCATATTTAACTATAACTACTAAATCTAACTGTCGATTCAGTTACATAACCTGCTTTCTAAAATTGCTTTAAGCCAGAGCATCTCCTCATCACTTCTACAGACATTTGGGGTTGCATGATTCTTTGCTGTAGGGAGCTGTTTTGTGTATCATACACTGCCTCACAGCATCACTGGCCCTAACTCACTAGATGCAAATGAAAAGCACCCTCCCCAAAGTCATGACAACCAAAACTGTTTCTAGACATAGCCAAATGTCCCCTGGGAGGCAAAAGTTACCCCTGGTTGAAAACCAGTTTTTTAAACAAAACCAGCTCAATTTAATTATAATTTTTTAAAATCGAGCATCGCTCAACTCCCAACAAACCACTGTGATAGAGTGGTGATACAGTTGGGGGGTCAATACATGAGTCTGGAATCAATCAACTCAGGGTTTACAGTTTCCTTATGTGTAAAAAGCAGATCATAAAAACCTACTGTTGGAAGCAGTTGAAACAAAACATATGCAAAGCACTAGCAAAGTGTCGGGGGCATATTAGCTCCTTTTTAAAAAAGTAACTGCTTTATTATCAGCAAATGGAATCTAATAAACCATCAAACCTTACTTTCGGTTTCAAGATCATCTTCAGGGTCCATTTTAACGTCCATCTTCATTTCTCAATGAAGACAGTACGGAATATTGGGCTAAATTTATACTCATTGTAACATATTCTTTGGACTTAGTTTACCAGATATTTTTTCCTATACCTAAAGGAAAGCTGGCAACTGCCTACCACAGTGGAACAAGTTTTAAGGCTGGTAGATTTACTAACAGGAGTTTCGGCCAGGCCACGAGGAGTATAGTCATCAAGCTAGCAAGCAACCCCACGTTATGGTCAAGAAAGTGCTAGCAACCAGTGCTCCAAGGAACAACAAAGGGTCACAGCAACTGAACTCGAAGTTTCTTTCCATCCTTCAATGTGAGGATTCTTAAGAATCCAGGAAAAACAGGTGGCGGGCTCGCAGAAGATCTTCTTTCTATGCCAATGGGTTAGCATACGGAATCGCTTGGATGGAATGAGCAAAGTCAGGTATTGACCATCTTTGAAGGCCAGAATAGGAGCTTAAAAGTAGGGACTGAAGAAGCAGCTTGTAAACAGAAACATCTTGGTAACCTCCAAACTAGCAATGATTTTTGTTATCTCTTCAAAGGTTTGGAGTTGAAGAGTTCTTCCTTGTAGGTATTCAGCCTGCAACGGGGAAGAACACGGAAAAGTACCTGTTGCTCTCTGGCTTTCACATGTAGAAGGAATTCTGAGTAAGGCAGCCGTCTTGTAGTGTGGGAAGGGCAGGACTGAGTGACTGACCTGGATCTATCATTGAACAGCAAGCATCACATTTTTACTTACGTAATTAATACATGGAACAAGTTAGTCTTATAATACAACAGCAAGGCCCTCATCCTTTTTCCTCGTGACTGTGTCAAAGTCGGTCTACAAAACTACATTCTCTCTTCTCCCCAGATCCACACCAAAGCGGTGTTTGGCAACTTTTGTGCCTACACGCCAGTGATTACCTGGCATCCTTCATGGTGGCCTCTACAACAGATTTGATTCATAAAAGTTATTCTCCAATGTCATGTCAAGACTACACATTTTATTCCAGGTATATCCAAAGACTGCTGCCAAAAGGGGTTCGGAACTCTTTTGTACTGAAGTATCTGAAGATTCCTCTACAGCAAAGATGGGAAGAAGAGGATACAGGGATGAGTGTAGAGGATGTCTTTTCTAATTGGAGTCACCTGGAGATGCTTTTGCCTGGTCACAGCTGTAAAGCCGCCTCTCTCATGAGCTCCTCTGTGTCTTCCTGCAGAGCCCTCCATGCTCTGGGTCTTCCTCTTCCATTCCTCACGACAGTGATACGCGCCCTGGCTGGCCCAGTCTATGACTTCCAGGTTTCTGCTTCTCCGCAGTCCTCCTCCTCACAGACTATGTCTTTCAGGCTCTGTTCCCCTCCAGGAAGTCATCTTGAAACTGATCCTGCAAGATCACACTAGATGCCTGGCAGTCTAGCTCCTTCTCCCTGACCACCGCTAGTACTTGGGAGACATGCCCTCTGTAACCCTTGACTGGTGGCAACGCAGTGCAGTCCCAAATCCTGATTTGGCACGGTAGCCACAGCCCACTCTGTGTTTTAGAACTCTTGGACAAGAGTCAGATCGTGTCTGCTATCCACCCAATGCAGAGGCCACACAGAAGCTCTACAAGTGGTCTCCCTAAAGCCTTTCTAATTAGATTAGGTGGAAAGGAAAAGCACAGAGAACAAAACTCCCCATCTTCAACCACTCTGTTTCTACAACGTTAATCAACTCAGCACTCTAAGTGATTGAGGGAACAAGGGTCAAGTCCCACACTGGGATATTCTGGTGTCTTGTCCTTGATCGTGTGGAGCAGTCAGGCCTAAGCCTCAGCCAACACTGAGGAAATGTGCCCAGGTCCCTGCACTTACAGCTGTGGGAGACAGCTCTCTCCAACCTGCGTGAGGAGTGAAATCTCCTCAGATCTCAATCTTGCCTGAAAACGACAGAATCTCAGGCCACATTATGGCAAAATACACATGTTTGCATTAATGGCAAGAAGGAGCGACTATAAAATAAAGAGGACTGGGTGATTCATAGGCAATTCTGATGACTCAACACATTAAATTGGGTTTTTGTTCAAAATTATTTGGGGATCCAAGAGAGTTCGCCTCTGTTTTCTACCTCTGGAGTCTATAAAACGAATTCCCTAGCCCCTTTTCCCAATTACAATTTTTTCACTCTGTTCTTATTCAGATAACCACATGCCACAGCCTTCTGTAGCAGCCTTTCTCTGATGAAGAGCAATTTATCTTTGAGGGTGACACGCTGTGTGCTTGTGGGCGATGATTGGTGGCACAGCACAGATGGACAGGAAATTGTGTCTTCCCCAGCACGCTGCTCACATATTTTACTACTGCAATAAAACACAGAGGGTATGTTTGGGGCAAAGAAACTTGGGCCTCCTGGAAATCCAATCCCTTCCAGCTCCTCACAATATGACCAAGTCAGCTAATAAATCACCTCCATCTTCCAACTCTGTCCCTCCAATAAGGAACACAAGAGAGCTCCTTGTTTTATGATTCTCAACTCATAATAAATTTGAGATCTAATAGTGTAATCTCCCACTTCCATTTTCCTTGTCTCAAGCAGAAGAAAATTCTGGAAGAGTAGCCTAGAGGTGATCCCAGTTGTCAGAAGTAGCTGTTTGGGACTTTCTTCGGACATTTATGTAAGTCTATATTCTGCAGAAAGCTCTTATTTAACACAAATCAGCCTGTGGCAGAGACCTCTGTTAGTTATGCAAAGGGCACCAAATAAATGCCATATGTTATCGTCATTATTTGTTTTCTTATCAAAAGCAGAAGAGGGCATGAGAATGGCACATTTTTCTTTCAAACACTTATTTTTGTTGAAGAGGATTAAGTAATGCATAGCTGCATGGTGGGGTGGGAGGGAGAAGCGGGGTAAGCATTTTTTTCCTAAAAAGACAAGTTACATTTTAATGAATACCAAAGTCTGAGCACTCACAAAAAAAAATCAGTGTTCACTTAAACAGCATATTCACTGAAACGGCTATGATAACTTTTACAATAGCCAAATACTTAAGAAGCCCATAGAGAGAGAGAAAGAGATAGATATAGATACACTTAAATATATATAAGATTAAGAAAAAGCTCTTGCCAACATGTCAAAATCATTATTCAAGAATGGAATAGAATGTGGAAATGCCATAATTGAAAAGATTATAAGGATATATTGTTCCTCAGTTGCCACATCCTATGATGAACTTACATTTACATATCCAAATATCTAGATAATAAAACTCAAAATAAGTCTGTTTCATTGTCTTGCAATTATCTGATTTCCGAGTCACTGGGTGAAAACAAAGTTCTCATTAGGATATGTTGCCTAATGTTTTGGCTTCAGAAAACCCTCAATAAGCAAACATGCTATATTTTATCCATCACAACAACAATTTATTCATTTGAAAAATGGAGGCATAGTTATGTGAGCAACCTATTTCTTGAGACTATAGACAATGTCGTATGTACTGTTGAGAACCTTTGTGATACAGCACAATTTCAGCGCTAGAAAATATGCTTGTTTGAATTCTGAGTCAGGAATGGCTTTAAAGAGGAGATAGGAACATAAAGCAGGCATCAGGGTACTCGGATTTAAAGAAAGAAGAGAATTCACTGCAAGAAGTGAGGCCAAAATGTGAATGCAAGAGTTGCTTACAACAAAGTTCAACTGACAATTGCAACAAGTTCTTAGAACTGGAGAAGCTCTTGAGAGTCACTGAGCAGAATTGTACCGAGAGTCAGGAGACTTTAGCCACTCTTGCACTGTCATCAGTGTCGTCAACTCACACAGTCATGGCCATCTTCTGGGTCTTTCCTTAACTATTTAATAAGTAGATTAAATTGAAGAAGACGTAAAATGTTGTTTAATAAATCACAATATTACTATTAACTGTCTCAAGTGATAAGACCATTTTGCTTAAAAGCAGGCTTTCTTACAACATAAGACCAAGTGGAAAAATGAGTAGTGTCTTCAAAGATGAGACATACTCAATGCTGAAAGATGGAAAGTTTCCCTCTAAGATCAAGAGTCATCAAGAATGATCAAGAATGCTTGCATATGCTATTCTATTCAATAGTGCTAGAGGTACTAGTCAAAGCAATTAAGGGAAAAAAAGACATTCAAATACTTCAAAAGATGTAAAATTACCTCTGGTTGCAGATAGCATGATTCTGTACACTTAAAACCCTAAAGATTTTACAAAAATACTTTTAGAAATGATAGGCATATTGACAAAGTTGCTGGATACAAAATCAACAGACAAATATCAGTTGTGTTTATATACACCAGCAACGAACAATTGGAAAGAAAATTAAGAAAACAACTCTATTTATAAAAGCATCAAAAATAAATAAAATATTTAAAAATAAACTTAACCAAGAAGGTGAAAGACCTGTATATTGAAAACTACAAAATGTTTCTAAAATAAATTGAAGCTACAACAAATGGAAAGGTATTCTGTGTTCATGGATTGGAAGATTTAATATTGTTAAGCTATGAATACGATCCAAAGTGACCTTCAGATTTTATGAAAAATTCCAATGTTTTTCTGCAGAAATTTAAAAAAAAACAAAAAAAAAAACAAAGCTCATCCTACAATTTATATGACATCTTGAGGGGCCCCAAGTAACCAAAGCAATCTTACAATAAAACAAACTTGGATGCGTCACACTTTCTGACTTTGAAACTTATTACAATGCAGTTGCAGTCAAAACAGTGGGTTACTGCCATGAAGACAGATATATAGAGCAATGAAATAGACTGAAGAGGTCAGAAATATGGTCAAGTGATTTTTGACAAGGGTGCCAAGACAGTTCAAAGGGAAAGGACAATCTTTTCAACAGGTAGTGTTGGAAAAAATTGGATACTCACATCTGAAAGAATGAAGTTAGAACTTTGCCTTACTATGCAAGAAATAAACTCAAAATGGATCAAAGATCTGAAAAAGACCTAACATTATAAAACTCAAAAGAAAACTGCATCATTGCACTGGATTTGGCAACAATTTATTAACTATGACACTAAAAGCATGGGCACTGAAAGCAAAAGTAAATTGTACTCATCAAATTAAAAACTTGTGTGTATCAAACAACACAGTAAACAGGGTGAAAAAGCAACCTATGGAATGGAAGAAAATATCTACAAATCATATATATGATAAGGGTCTAATATCTAGAATACATAAAGAACTCCTACAACTCAGCAACAAAAATAACAAAAATTAACCTGATTAAAAAATGAACAAAGAATTCAAATAGATTTTTCCCTGAAGAAGATATACAAATGACCAACAAGCACATATGAAAAGATGTTCAACCTCACTAATCATAGGGCGATGCAAAGATGTATCACTTAACACCCATTACAATGGCTACTATCAAAATAAAACATTGAAAAACCCCAAAACAGACAATAACAAGTGTTAGTGAGGATGTGGAGAAACAGAAATCCTTGCAAATTGTTGGTGGGAATGAAAAATGGTGTAGCTGCTACACAATGCAATATGGTAGTACCTTAAAAAATTAAACATGTAATCACCATATGATCTAGCAATTTCACTTCTAGGTATATTTGAGGGGGGACTAAAACATCTACGAATTTATTTATAAAAATTACGTATTTATTCTTACATGTTTAAACTTTAGTCACTCTCTGTTAGATACACTATCAAGACACTTTTTCTTCTGCTCAAAACAGTTTTTGAACTCGTTGATTCTGATGCCTTTTAGTGCTTTTGCCATATTTTGTTTCACCTCTTCCACATCGCCAAAACATTTCCCTCTGAGGACTCTTTCAACTGGGGAAACAAAAAAAAGTGTCTCTGGGTGAGATCAGGTCAATAGGGAGGGTGGAGCACAGGAGTAATGCAATCTTGGGTCAAAAATTGCTGAATACTCAGCACAGTGTGGGCAGGTGGGTTGACATGGTGGAAGAAACAGTCACCTGTCTACCACAATTCAGGATGTTTCTTCTGCAAATCGTGATGCAACCTTCCAAAACGTCCAGATAAAAACTTTGGTTGACTGTTTGATCTGGAAGAATAAATTCCAAGTGTATTATATAGGACCTGCTTGGCGGGGTTTTTTAGGTCCCCTTCATCTTAGAAGAATTGAAGGCAGGGTCCCAAAGAGGTATTTATTTATACACCCATGTACATATAGCATTCATAATAGCCAAGAGGTGAAAGTAGCTCAAATGACCATCAACAAACACCTGGAAAAACAAAAGCAATGGAATATTATTCAACCTCAAATAGGAAGGAAATTCTGACACATGCTACAACTTTAATTAAACTTGAGTGTATGTAAGTGAAATAAGTCCATCACAAAAAGGCAAATGGTGTATCGTTCTACTTCTACAAGGTATCTAGAATAGTCACATTTGTAAAAACAGAGAGTTGCCAGGTATCTGCCTCTGGATAAGGGTGCAATAGGGAGTTGTTATTCAGTGAGCATAAAGTAATATTTTGCAAGATGGAAAAGTTATGGATACTGGTTGTACAACATTGTTAATATAACTCTACTAGACTGTATACTTTAGAAAGGTTAAGGTGGTATGTAAATTTTAGCATTAGGTGTATTTTACCACAGGTTTTTTTTTTTAAATGAGTAGTAGCAAAGGTGGAGAAAACATTATACTCTAGCCCAAGAGTTTTTTTGGACCACATTAATTTGCAATTCCTTTAATTCTTTTCTAACCCCTCATTTTCTTCAAGACCACATATTCTGATGAACACCAGTCCACAGTAATCTTTTCCATTTTAATATTGTATATGGCATCTAAGAATTTTGAATAATATTGATCCCACATCCAACACTTTCTATCAATGTTTCCGTCTCCAGGTAGCTTCATGCCCTAAGAACACCCCTGCACGGATGAATAAAACCATAAGCTCCCAAGGCAACAAGATAAGGAAGGGGTTTTGCTAATCTCACAACAAAATTGAAAACAATAATAAAACACTTTTTATTAAGACCTTCCAGTTAAATGAGGAGGCATTTGTTCATTATTCAACTATTATCAAGATTTCAACTTCCCGACATTCTCTTTTCAAGATGCACCTCAAGTCCCACATTCTCTATGAGACTGCATCACTAATGACTTCCCTGCTACAAATTTGTCTTGCTATTGTTAGTGTTGGTATCGAAGCCCTAAAAAATTCTATGTTCTTCTAGGTCATAAACATGTCCTTAAGGTCACTGTATCTCCACCACACCCACAAGCATTTTTGAAATGCATGACATCCAGATTCAGCTTGATTTATGAAGTCAGTTCCTAGCCTGTTTTCCTTTGCCCATTTGCCACGAAGACTATTGCGACTCTCTCAGATGTCTCTTCAAATTTTACTTGCTTAATGAAGCCATCCCAAGAAGGCAGGGAATCGGGCTTCCGGGACATAACAATGAAAATTGAAAGAAGCTACCGACAGCATCACTTTAGTGTAAATCATTCATCCTCCTCTGAGTACTTTTTGCCCTTGCAATTTCTCAGTGCTACCTTGATTGTTAGCTCACAAAGCTCAAATTATGTCTCCACATGCATGCCTTCCTCTGGAGCTGAATAGCTGATATGAGTTACTACAGATTTACTCACTGTAAAATGTCCCCATACTCCTACTGCTCTGGACTTGTGTGCTAGTCTATTCAATATTAGCCGTTAATACCAGGTGTGGGCTATGCAGACTGGGGGAGGGTACAACGCAGTTGGAGGTTTTAGCTTTGGTTTGACTCACTCTGCAATTACGAGCAAGTCATTTATTGATTCTAGGTTTCAACTTCTTCATCTATCAAAAATAGTAGCCAAACAATCTGCAAGTTCCCTTCTCCAGAGTGAACTTCTTAGCGTACATTCAAGCTGTCAATAAAAAGAGTCAAAAATACATGGATTTAAATAGAATAGAAGTTTATATCTCCCTTACAGTTCAGAAGTAGCTAGCCCAGGGCCAAGAGAATGATTCTGTCATCCTTGACTGATGACTTCCAACCTGAGACCGAGGTGTCTGCATGAGCTGCCGTCATTAGGTTTGTATCCCCACCAGATGGAAAGAGGAAGCCCAAGGGCAGTGCATATCTATTCTTTTATGCTCATGATCGGAAAGTGGTACCTAGCTCT
Organism: Carlito syrichta; assembly: GCF_000164805.1. Taxonomy (NCBI): domain Eukaryota; kingdom Metazoa; phylum Chordata; class Mammalia; order Primates; family Tarsiidae; genus Carlito; species Carlito syrichta. The sequence continues at coordinate 125,251 of NW_007233541.1, read as the reverse complement.
CTGGCTCACATCCCATCAGCCAGAACTTGATGACATGGACATGAAATGGAAAATGTTGTTTCTACCAGGGTGTCCAGCCAAAACTCAGGTGCTCTTTCATTAAAAGAAGAGAACAGTGTGTTTAATTCAGTAGACCACATAATTTATTGTACTAAGTAGAAAGTTAAGAAAGGGTCTGAGAGTTTGCCCCGCTTGCAAGATAACAAGCTTGCCTGGCACAGTTTCATAAATGCTAGCAAAAGACAATAGAATTTCAAGTTCAGTGACAAAGGTTTATGATTCATTGCACTATAGGTAACATGTGCCTCAACATATTTACATAAGTTTACATCGCCCCCCGCTCCAAGTCCCACAGAGGCGATGCAGAAGAATGCCTACACACACAATGGATTGCATTATGGGAGAGGAACTTTGAATTTAGAAGATCCACATATTTTATAATGCAGTAACATGCCTACCTTTTGCTCTGGAAAAATAAAAAATAAATAAATAAATAACACTAGTTCTATTTTCTAAGGCTATTTGCTATGTAAACATCTTGAGAAGATAGACTAGTCCATACCAAAGGATAGTTATTGCCTCACTCACAGTATGTGCAGAAAGATAAGAGACCCTTGGAGAACTGTCTCTCAACCTAGGACACTGTTAAGAAAGAAACAGCACACTATTACTAATTGTGCTGAGACAACAGGCCTGAGCCAGGACTTCTCCAGCGAAACCAGGATATAGGTTCGCTAGTAGTCTCTGAAGCACTTTTAATTATGTAGTATCTACCATCTGAAGAAATAATATGAAAGATACCATTTTTTAGGGAGCAAGACCATTTTCCAGATATCACTGCTGACTCCTAAAATCTAAAGCCTCTAGGATTAGGATCTTGAATGGATTTGGCATGTGCTGGAATGTTGTGTTATTTACTGTAAGAACTCTAGAGCACGACACCTAAAATCTAGGGCCAGATTTGTATCCATTTGATTTCTGATCTTGGTCATATCACATGACATTTAACTTCAGTTTATGTACTCCATGTAATGAGTTATTAACGTCTTTCTCTCTATCTCAAATTTGGCTTGAACTTAGCCACTGATCCTGGTCTACAAAGCTGAGATGAATCTAGGTCATTGAATTACTCTCTTAGCTAAAGTGTCTGTGGTTCCATTAATTCTCTAAGCTCTTTTTGCCTTCTTAGAACATAGTTCTTGTTGGTGCAACAGAACACAGTGCAACGTTCTCATAAACTTGTTAAATTTTAGTCACATTTTCAAATAAATTTAACAAGAGCTAAGTGATTTATTTACACTGTTTCCAGTTGGGTTTGCTGAGATCATAGCTTTCATCTTATGTATCAATCCCAGATGCTATTTTGGAAAACTATAGAAGCTTCTGAGGTTTTCTCATATGGGAACAGAAAGAGATTGAGATCATGTGTGCCAAATATTTTTATCTTTATTTTGAATTCTCCCGCCTTACTCGCTACTATTTGATCCACTTCTTTTTATCTAATTGCTTCAAAGGACAATTAAAAGAGTGAGAATTTCTTTAATTACTTCTTCAATAAAGACCTAAGAAACATTTCACCTACTATAGATGATCTCCTTTTTATCCACAACTTTCAGTTGGTTCCACGAATTCTTTGGAGCTTTCTTCCTTTCATGTTTTAATTATCTTCCATATCAGTTCTGAAGTCATTACAAAAAACTTTATAAACTTTGGCAGTGAAAATGGGGTGGGGAGGGACCTGCCTTTATGCCTATTTTCTGATCTGCAACTTTGCAATTTTTCCAACCCCATTTCATTTTCAGAAAATAATTTTTTTCTTAAAAATTGGCTTTCCACAAATTAGCCCTGTAGGATTTCAGTTCAAAGAACTTGTCTAGGTCTGGGCTTCCAATTGTGGTATTTTTAAACACAGACTCCAGGTTTCCAGGGTGATTTTTTGTTTTAACTTATTTTTTCAATATCTTCCTAATTAATGTCCTTATTTATCACAATTGCCTATTCATAATTTAATTTTTCATTCAATTTTATTCAAAGTCATAAATGAATATGGTTTAGGAAGAAAAAAGAATGGAAAGGCTTATAAAGAAAACCGATAATTCTGTTTTCCCTGCCTCCGCACCCACAGCGTCTAGATTCCCAGAGGCAAACACTTTTAACTGCTTGCTTTTTGTTTTTCTGAGGCTTGCCTCCGAATACTTAATTAGCACATTTATTCCACTATTTCTTATATATTGACCTCCTGCTATGATAGATGATTTCACTCACAGACACCTCTCCCCACTTGTTCAAACTATTCTCTCTATATGTAGCTTTCTTACCATAGTTTTCTCTTCGAATACCTCTGCAACAACGAAATTAGTTAAAACTCTATTTCTTGGCCCATAAATTGAAGCAATATATCTTGGCCTTCTGCTTTATAAGACAACAGGACACTAGAGCTTGCTTTCTTTTCTTCTCTTCTCCCTCCTTCTAGCTCTTATTTCTGTTGAACATATCTATACTTTTGAGTATAGCCAGGTTTATACAGTTTATAATTTGTTCTGTAATCCTAATAAGTCTTCCATGATTTGTCAATAACTTATTCTAAAAGATGAAAACCAGTAAGTGGTATTTAACTTCTCATGGTATGCTAATAGTTAGTTAGTTTATAAGCTACGACTCCATTTCTTTTTCCAATGTCATGTTCTCCACTTAAAGTAGGATGTACATAGAGTTAGTTCAATTGGAGTATCTATTTCATAAGTTTACCAGTTCCCCTTATCATCTTCTCAAAATATGTTTAAATTCAAAATAATGTGATGCATCCTCTCATTTTCCCTAACATTGCCTTTCAAAGGCTTTCCATAGGGAATCTTTATTCTCTTTCCACAATGTAGATTAATTGTTTTCTAAGCCTGATGCACTGTGGTTTGAATCCTCTGTTTTTTGCATTTTGTACCTTCATTCTCGATTTGCTCTTTTATCTTTCTGGAGCATATCCTCAGGGAACTTTCTATGAAGTAAGTAAGCATTCTGATGAATCTGAAAAATGTTTTCATTGTACCATCTCACGTGACATATTGGCTATTATCTTTGAGTATGAAGTTTTATGAAGTGCCATTGGCAAAAAGTATAATTTCACTACTTTGTAGGCAACTTTTGTTTTAACTTCTCCATGACTCACTTGTGGGGATGTTCTTATCATCCTCTTATCATCCTAGGTGTTCTGAAAATTCACAAAAAATGGCATCACTATACATTCATTGTGCTTAGCATTATCTGAATTGTTTCAGTCTAAACACTTGCATTGTTTTTCAATTATGGGAAATTTTCTTCTGATTGCTTCTGTTCCACAAATTTTCTGAATCCTCCCAGTTTCTTTCTGCTAAATTTAAGATTCAATCTTGTCCCTACATTGCTTTCTCTCTGCAGCCTCTCCCTAGATAATTTTCTCATTCCCCATGGCCTAAAATTTATATCTCCAGCCTGCTCTCACTCCAGAGTTATAGATTCTAAAGGTTTAGCAATTCAATTGCCTGTTTGACCAGATATGTGAATGTCTAATACACATCTGAAATGTAACAAGACCTAACTAGAACTTTTGTTCTTTTTTTTATTTCAGTAGCTTTTGGGGATACAAATGTTTTTTGGTCACATGGAAATGTAGTGGTAGAGAAGTCTGGGCTTTAAGTGTACCCATCACCCCTACCTGTACACATCGTACCCAACAGGTGATCTTTCATTTCTCCCTCCTCTTCCGTTCTTCATCTTCTAAGTCTCCAATGTCCATTAAACCATTCTATGTTCCTTTGTAGTTTCTTAGTTTAGCCCCCACTAATAAATGAGAACATACAGTATTTAGTTTTCCATTCCTAAACTGCTTCATTGAATTTCTCTTTTTACCCTAACAACTGCTTCATATCCGTTCTGTCACAAGTCAACATCATCCACTGAACTACTCAACTAAAAGATCTAGGAGGTGTCTGTAATTTCTTTTGTCCCCTAACATCAAACTGTAGATTCGGCAGCAAATGCAAAATGTATCCTTAATCTGACCACTTCCCACCAACTCAACAGATCAACACCAAAAGCATCCTTCCCAAAGACCAGTACCCCAAGAGTTTATTATTTCATGTATCGGTGCACATTCTAGAGTTCAACTGACTGCCTTGGCTTCAAATACCAGCTTTATCACTAAATACCCTGACTATCGCCTTTTAATAACTCTGTATCTTAGTTTTCCCAGCTATAAAATTGAGATGACAAAATATCTTCTTTGTGGGGCTGCTGTGTGGAACACACAATATGTCTTCAATACATGTTCATTGTCAAGATTATTATCATTATTACTGTAATAACTTTCTAATTGCTTTCATTTCACTTCTTCTATACCACCCCAGCTGCCAGAATAGTCCCTCTTTCTTTTTTTACTTCGAAATAATGGAATGTAACACACGTACAAGAAAGGGTGGCATGTATGTAACTCGGTAATTTTCAGAATATGAATATTCATAAATTCACAGCCAGATAATAAAATACAATTGTGCTAGCACCTCAGATGAAGCCTTCATACCCCTCTCTTGTTCTGAAAGGTAGCCATTACCCTTTTTTATAGCACTTTTAGTAAGTTGTGCACTTTTTTTACTTTATACAAGCTGAACTGTACACTGTGCATTCTTTGATATCCAAGAAGAAAAAAAACACACAGCCCCATTGCAAAATGGGCAAAAAATATGAATAGACACATCTCAAAAGAAGACACATGAGCAGACAACAGATACATGTAAAAATGTTCAGCCTCACTAGTCAACAAAGAAATGCAAATGAAAACCACACTGAGATACCACCTAACTCCAGTCAGGATGGCCATCATCAATAACTCAAAGAATAACAGATATTGGAGAGGATGCATCAGAAAGGGAACATTTCTCCACTGTTGGTGGGAGTGTAAACTAGTACAACCTCTGTGGAAAACATTGTGGTAATTTCTAAAAGATCTAAAAATTGACCTCCTATATGACTCTGCAATCCCCCTACTAGGAATATACCCAGAGGAACTCAAATCACTCTATGAAAAAGATACCTGCACACGCATGTTTATTGCAGCATTGTTCACAATTGCAAAAACATGGAACCAACAATGCTGCCCATTGAAAGAGGACTGGATTAAAAAAATGTGGTACATATATACAATGGAATGTTATGCAGTCCAAAAAAGGATAAAACTATGAACTTCACAGCAACTTGGATGGACTTAGAGTCTATAATACTGAGTGATCTATTACAAAAACAAAGAACTAAGTATCACATGTTCTCACTCATAAGTGGACTTTGAACAACTATTGTAATACTATAAGAAAGGAATCGGCAGTAGTGACAAACTGCCAGGGGATGGCAGAAGCGGGTTTGGCAGTAATGGGAAACTGCCGGGGGAGGGGGGAGACACCTCTAAACAAGGGTACTCGCATAATGAACATTGGTATACCCAACCTTGCACATTTAAAAAAAATTTTTTTAATTAAAAAAGGGGTGTCTGGCTTCTTTTGCTTCCTATTGTATTTGTGAAATTCATCTATGCTGTGTACAGCAGAAGTCTCCTTTATATTAATATGTGAGAAATTGTTTATTTGATCTACTGTGAATAAGCACAGGAGTAGTTTCCAATTTTTACATATCATGAATAATGTTAGTAGCAAACAGTATACTGCATGGCTCTTGGTACACAACTGCATGCATTTCTATTAGGTATAATCTACAAGTAGAAAGTTTGGGTCCTAGGTTAAGAGTGTGTTCAGTCTAGTAGACAATACCAAGCAGTTTTGTCAAGTGCTGCACCAATTTTTATTCCTACCAGCAGCTAAGGAGAGTTCTAGTTACTCTGCAACCTCAGCAATTCTTGGCAGTACGCCATTTTTTAATTGTGGAGATTCTTCTGGGTATGTAGTAATATCTCACCGTGGATTTAAGTATCGTGGTGACTCATCTGTTTGAGAAACTTTCTAAATATTTATTATCCATATGGATACAATATTTGATATCCACAGAAGGAGACATAAATACAGATAAGTCAAGCAAGGGAAGGCTGAAAAGAAGCTAGATTTCAAGGAAGAATTTGAAGGCTTGAAGGTAGTCCACTGTGAAAGAAAGAGTCTGGCTCAAGTAGCCAGATTCAGCTTCATCATCAATTTCAGTTTCTGAGGTTTGAAAACCTTCCTGACCAAATTACCTTGCTTGCGTGTACAAGCAACAGGAGAAAAGGCTTTTGTCCCTGAACTAGAAGAGCTTTCTTCCATGGTGGGTGGCAGAGTAACATTGCAGTCCAGACAGCTTTCAATTCTGTGGAGATTTACACCCCAGTGGCAAAAAACAGCTCTGAGAAGATTCAGCTAAGGAGGCAGGGAGGATAGCATTTCCAGTTTTCAATGAAGATGGTAGGATTTCTGGTTAAGGAAAAATGCTGCCTCATGAAAGTTTTAATTTGTCGAAGATACAGTATGTGTTGTTACTTCAAGTAGAGCTGCTGAAAAGACCCAATGTAGAAAAGAAAGAGAGAGAGAGAGAGAGAGAGAGAGAGAGAATGAAGAGAAACATCAGCAGGGCTCAGTCCAGCTCACACCCAAAGATATGTCTGTCCTCTGCTTAAATCCTTCCTGTGGGTTTTGGGTTGGACCCCCGAGACTCTGCATTGAGAATTCATATGAGATGGATTTATTTGAAAGTATTCTCAGGGAAATCCGGATACAGTGGGAAAGTGGATCATAGAAAAAAGGAAACAAGGGTACACTAGTAAGTTAGCCCCATGAATAGAAACATTAACTCAATCTCACGAGGAAGCTGGAGACAGTGTTGGTTGCTTCCATGGCTCACCTCACAGTGTGGCAGAGAGGGGCTGATAACAGTTAAAAGTGTTCCTTTTAAAGATCAATCTGCAAGCTCTGAAAACCTGCTAGACGGGTTTTGCTTGAGAAAACCAAATAACCAAAGAAGGTTTTCCTGGAAATGCAAGGTAGCAACCAATTCACAACCTTAACCCAAATCCTCTCTTTGTGAAGTTATGGGTTTACAACCCCTGCTTGTTATGCATATCCTGGAGACCATTTGTTCTTTGAAAATCTGGTTTTGCTAAGTGAGATCTTGTAAATTCCAAAGAAAATGTATAATCACACAACCGGACCTCCTCCCTTGCCTAAACTCTTGCCTAAGACCCCTCTTCTCCCTCCCCAGGGTGCTCAGCCTGGGAGCGTTAGCCCGCTGAGTCACCGGTGCTAATAAAACTGCTACTTCCTAAAATAGCTACTTCCTAAAATAGCCTCGGTGTCACGGACTCTCTGTTTTCCTGCAACAACAGGGATGTGGGAGCTGTGGTGTTTATACTCCTGCATTGTCAGTCATTGGTTAAGGACTGTTCCAAGGGGACAGACGTTCCCAGATCCTTCCTGTTCTTTGGACAAGCAAAGCATGCTCTGGAGGTAGACAGCTCTTAACAACAGATACTGACAGTGACTTTCCGAAGTGGAAGAGCACAAAGTAGCCAAGGATTCCAAGGTAAGAGGGAAGTCACTTATCACTAATGTAAGTGACTTCCCAGTGCCAAAGAGAATACATCAAAAAGCTCTTTTGTGAGAAATTCCACATCTAAACATGATACCTGCCCCTCCCACCTCCCTTCCCCACCCCCCCATCCCA